>NW_028327173.1:158356093-158659123 GCF_987537825.1 Furipterus horrens
ATTGTTCATTTAATAAATGAATTAATCAGTGAGCCCTCAAAAAAGTCCAGTGACTAGACCAAAAAAAAAAAAAAGTAAAATGGGGGTGAAAATCCAATCTCCTGATAACCAGCTCAGCAATTCTTCATTATACTACTTGATGTCCTGAGGCTCTTTCAAGTCCTTGATAGCAATGATAATTCTGTGCACACATTTAAACAACCCATTATGATTCAGTTGAATCTACTCACTATGTCATCAAACCCTTGTAGTATCATCTCTTCAGACTTGTTTCTCATATAAAGCCATTTTTGCCACTTTTACTGAATTGCCATGGCTGGAATCCATCCCTTAAAGAACTCTATACATGGATCTGTTTCTTGGAAAATCACAAAGCATATGAGCATATTAAAGATTCTGATATATAGTATAATTTAAAAGTCCATTTGACTTTAGCTTAGCACTTTCCAAATTTATTTTCTCTAAGAATGCCTTGCCTTATATTCATTTTGTGGCTAACCACTTCTAAAATTACCAAAGACTTAATGTTATACTTTGAAAAACCTTGGGTCTTGACCAATGTAGTTATAGTTGGGTATTTTTTGTCCTTAAACTTTTTATGATAAAAGCCTTGATGAGCATTGTTGTCTGATGACAAAAACTCTGTTCTGTTATGGGTTAAATCTTCCAGGTTCATACTGGTCAGTTCAGTATATAAGAATTTCTAGATTGTTTCCTCCTGCTGGTGCTTACAATCCAGCCTATTCTCCTTTTCTATTTTTACACAGAGTTGAAAAACATCATTATGATTTTCTCCTCTTCCTCCTCCTCCCCTCCTCTTCCTCCTCCTCCTCCTCCCCCTCCTCCTTCTCTTTCTCCTTCTTCTTCTGGTATAAAAGTAAAACTAGTCACACTTATCTTTTAAACATGGTCTTAATAATTTTTTTGAATTATCAAGGGTGAGATTGTATTGTTATTCAGTGTAGTTTTTCTTTACCTAACTGATTCTAAGTCTATTTATATCCCAATCCCTCTCCACTTTTCCTCCCTAATAACTATATATATTCTTCAAAAAAAATAAAACTTTTTCATAACTAGTTTTCTCCATGGGAGCCAGATGAGGGAGGTCACCATGGTTTCTTCTGATTATTTATTAAATGACAAAAGAAACAAAAATGACCAACCTACCCAGAAAACAGTCTTTTGACTGGACTATTTTAAGTTAATAGGTTTTATTAAGTAGATAATCAATGTGTTTTAAGAGAACATAGTAGTATTTGATTTTTAGGCCAATAATGACTTATTAGAGGATACTGTTGATTTTTAGATAAGACTCTCCAGAGATGCATTTTCCAGGATATCAACAGAAGACTCCGATTTAATCAGACACATCTGAGTTTTAACACAATACTCACCCAAATTCAAAATGTTGACTTTTTGGCACACAAATAGGCCCATCAGAGGGAGTCACATGCTGTTGATTGCTGATAGCTCCAAATGAGTTGACCAAGGCCAGTCACAAGTAGTGTATGACAAAGGCCAACACCAGAGTCTTTGCAGATATACTTAATACATAGAAACAAATACAAAGAAGCAGCCAGAATGGGAATACAAAGAAACAGACCCAAAATGAAAGAATAAGAGAATTCTTTAGAAGAAGAGCTACATCAAATGGAGGCAAGTAACTTATCAGGTAGAGAGATTAGAGCAATGATTATAAGGATACTCAACAGCATGAAAGAAAACATAGAAACCATAAAAAAAGGAACAGTCAGAAATAAAAAATGCAATATCTAAAGTAAATAATACACTGGGAGGAATATACAGTAGCTTAGATGAAGCAGAGGATTGAATCAGTGATTTGGAAGACAAGGTAGAAAAAACACCCAGGCAAAGCAGCAAAAAGAAAAAATAATTTAAAAAATGAGGAGAGCTTAAGAAACATTTTGGACAGCATGAAGCATAACAATAACTGCATCATGGAAATAGCAGAAGTAAAAGAGAGTGAGCAAGGGAATGAGGATGTATTTGAAGAAATAATTACCAAAAAATTCCTTAATCTGGTGAAGACACACAAGTCCAGGAAGCTCAGAGAGTCCCAAACAAGTTGGACCCAAAGAGGCCTATACCAAGACACATCATAATTAAAATGGCAAGCCTTAAAGACAAGGAGATAATCTTAAAAGCTGTAAGAGAAAAGCAGATAGTTACCTAAAAGGTAGCACCAATTAAACTGTCATCTGATTTCTCAACAGAAACATTTCAGGCCAGCAGAGAGTGGTGTGAAATAATCAAGGTGACGAAAAGCAAAGATTCAGAACCAAGGCTACTTTACCCATCAAGGCTATCATTTAAAATTGAAGGAGCGACTCGGAAATAAATGGTCTTCATGCGCTAGGCACCAAAATAAATAAATAAATAAATAAATAAATAAATAAATAAATAAATAGATAGATAGATAAAATTGAAAGAGCAATAAGGAACTTACAAGACAAGAAAAAGTTGAAGAAGTTAGTTAACACCAAACCAGTACTGCAACAAATGTTAAAGGGCTTGCTTTAAAAACAAGAAGAAAAAGAGAAAGAAAAAGAAAAAACAGAGAAAAATAGTCTAATAATAAAATGACACTACATATGTATTTACCAACAATCACCTTAAATGTAAGTGGATTAAATACTCTAACCAAAAGACATAGGGTAGCTGAACAGAGAAGAAACATATATATATATATATATATATATATATATATATATATATATATATATATATATATATTCTGCCTCCTGGAGATGCATCGCAAATTGAAAGATGCAGACTAAAAGTAAAGGGACTTAAAAATATATTTCATGCAAGTGGAAAGGAAAAGAAAAGATGGGGCAGCAGTACTTATATCTGATAAAACAGGCTTTAAAATCAAGGTTATAATAAGAGACAAAGATGGACACTACATAATGCTAAAGGGAACAATCTAACAAGAGGATATACCCCTAGTAAACACTTACACACCTAACATAGGAGCACTTAAATATGTGAGACAAATCTTGATTTTCATAAAGGTTGAGATTGAGAGAAACAGAGTAATAATTGGGATTTTAACACCCTATTGACTTCGGTGGATAGAGCTTCCAGGCAGAACATCAACAGGGGGACAGCAGCCTTCAACAACACACTGAATCAAATTGATTTAATTGATATATTCAGAGCATTTCACCCCAAAACAGCAGGATATACATACTTTTCAAATGCACATGAAACATTCTCTAGGATAGAAACAAGTCTCAATGAACTTAAGAATACTGAAATTATATCAAGCATCTTCTATTACCATAATGCTATGAAACTAGAAATCAATCACATGAAGAACACTGAAAAACACTCAAAGACATGGAAGCTAAATAACATGTTACTAAACAATGAATGGATCAACAATGATATCAGGGAAGAAATCTAGGGATGCCTTGAAATAAATGAAAATGAGGACAAAACAATCCAAAATCTGTGGGACACTGGGAAAACAATCCTAAAAGGGAAATTCATAGCATTACAGGCCTACCTCATAAAATAAGAAAAAGCTCAAATAAAGAATCTAAGTTTACACTTAAAGGAACTTAAAAAAGAACAACAAACAAAGCCCAAAGTGAGTAGAAGGAAGGAAATAATGAAAATCAGAGTAAAAATAAATGAAATAGGCTCTAAAAAATACAAAATATCAATGTTCCAATAGTTGGTTCTTTGAAAAGATAAACAAGCTTGACAAACCTTTAAGTAGATTCATCAAGAAAAAGAGAGAGAAGACCCAAATAAATAAAATCAGAAATGAAAGAGGGGAAATAACAACTAACACCAAAGAAACACAAAGGATTGTAAGAAAATATTATGAACAACTATATGCCAACAAACTGGAAAACCTGGATCAAATGGATAAATTCCTAGGAATATACAGCCTTCCAAAAATACTCAGGAAGAATCTGGATAAACAGATTACACCTAGTGAAGTTGAAGCAGTAATCAAAAGACTCCCAACAAGCACAAGCCCTGGACCAGATGGCTTCACAGGTGAATTTTATCAAACACTCTGAGAAGAACTAACACCTCTTCTTATCAAACTATTTCATAAAATTCAAGAGGATGGAAGACTCCTAAACTCATTTAAAGAAGCCAACATTATCCTAATTCCAAAATCAGATACACTACAAAGATAGAAAATTATAGGGCAATATCCCTTATGAACATAGATGCTAAAATCCTCAACAAAATAGTAGCAAACCAAATACAGCAATGCATCAAAAAGATTATACACCATGATCAATTCGGATTTATTTCAGGAATGCAAGGTTGGTACAACATCCACAAATCAATAACTGTGATTCATCATGTAAACAAAATGAAAGATAAAAACCACATGATCATATCAATAGATGCATAAAAAACATTTGATAAAATCCAGCTCCCATTTATGATAAAAACTCTCAGTAAAGTGAGATTTGAGGGAACATACCTAAACATAATAAAGATCATATATGACAAACTTACTTCCAGTCCAATGGGAAAAAACTACAAGCATTACCTTTAAGATCAGGAACAAGACAGGGATGTTTGCTTTTACCTCTCTTATTCAACATAGTACTGGAAGTCCTAGCCATAGCAATCAGACAAGAAGAAGAAATAAAAACCATCCAAATTGGTAATGAAGTAATAAAACTGTCTTTATGTGCAGATGACATGATACTGTTTATAGAGAATCCCAAAGATTCTACCAAGAAACTACCAGAACTGATCAATGAATTCAGCAAAATAGCAGAATACAAAACTAATGTCCAGATATCAGTTGCATTTTTATATGCCAATAATGAACTAATAGAAAGCTAAATTAAGAAAACAATACCATTCACAATTGCTACAAAAAGAATAAAATACTTAGGAATAAGCCTTACCAAGGGTGTAAAAGACTTGTATTCAGAAAATTATAGGACACTGAAGAAATAAATTGGAGAAGATATAGTAAGTGGAAGCACATACCATGATGTTCTGTAATAGGAAGAATTAACATCATTAAAATGTTCATACTACCCAAAGCAATTTGTAGATTCAATGCAATTCTTATCAAGTTTCCAATAACATATTTCACAGAACTAGAACAAATATTTCAAAAATTTATATGGACCCACAAAAGGCCCCATAGAGCACCAGCAATCCTGTGAAAGAAGAACAAAGTTAAAAGAATCACCTACCTAACATGAAACTATACATAAGGCCATAGTAATCAAAATAGCATGGTACTAGCATAAACACAGACACATAGATCAATGGAATGGAATAGAGCCCAGAAGTAAACCCACACTTTTATAGTCAATTAATATTCAACAGAGGAATCAAGCACATGCAATGGGCTAAATATAGTTTATTCAATAAATGGTGCAGGGAAGATTGGACAGGTACATGCAAAAAACAAAATAAAATAAAACTAGACCAGCTTACACCACACAAGAATAAATTCAAAATGGATCAAAGACTTAAGTGTTAGACCTGAAACTATAAAAATCAAAAAAGGGACATAGGCAGCAAAATCTTGGGCATTGCTTGTAACAAAATTTTATCAGATATATCTCCCCAGGAAAGGGAAATAAAATAAAATAAATAAACAAGTGGAACTATATCAAGCTAAATTTTTTTGCACAGCAAAGGAAATCATCAACAAAATAAGGAGACAACCCACAGAATGGGAGAACATATTTGATGGTACATCTGATAAGGGGTTAATATCCAAAGTTTATAAAGAACTTACAAAACTCAACACCCAAAAAAAAAAATCCCAATTTAAAAGTGGCAAAGGACCTGAATAGATACTTCTTTGAAGAGGACATACAGAAGGTCCATGGACACATGAAAAAATGCTCAACATCACTAGCCATCAGAGAGATGCAAATAAAAACCACAATGAGATACCATTTTACACCAGTCAGAATGGCCATCATCAACAAATCGACAAACAACAAGTGCTGGCGAGGATGTGGAGAAACAGAACTGGTGCAGCCACCATGGAAAACAGGATGGAATTACCTCAAAAAACTAAAAATGGAACTGCCTTTTGAACCAGCGATTCCACTGCTAGGATTATACCCCCCAAATCCTAAAACTCTAATTCAAAAGAACTTATGCACCCCTATGTTCATAGCAGCACTGTTTACAATAGCCAAGTGCTGGGAACAGCCTAAGTGCCCATCTGTAGATGAGTGGATCAAAAAACTGTGGTACATTTACACAATGGAATACTATGCAGCAGAAAGAAAGAAGGAACTCCTGCCATTTGCGACAACATGGATGGAACTAGAGAGAATTATGCTTAGTGAAATAAGCCAGGCAAAGAAAGAAAAATACCATGTGATATCACAGTATACAGGAAACTAAGGAACAACACCAACAAATGAACAAAGTAGAACAAGGAGCAGAATAAAAGTTATTAGGGGGAAGGGGGGAGAGGGGCGGGAGAGAAGGGGGATAAGTAAGGAAAGGGTTTAGTCAAGAAACGTGTATAAATGACTCATGGACATGGACAACGGGAAGGGATATGATTGTGTGGGAAAAGGGGTGCGACGGGTGGTGGGGAGCAAAGGGGAAAAAATGGTACAACTGTAATTGAAAAACCTAAATAAATAAATAAAGAAAGAAAGATATGGAAGCAGCCAAAGTGTCTATCAGTGGATAAAACAACTATGGGACATTTACACAAAGGAATACTACCTGGCTGTAAAAAAAGAAGAAAATTTTACCCTTTGTAACAGTATGGATGGACCTGGAGAACATTATGCTAACTGAAATAAACCAGTCATAGAAAGGCAAATATCATATGATTTCACTCATACATGGAATCTAATGAACAAACAGAACTACGAGGAAAATGGAGACAGACTCATAGATGGAGAGCAGATGACAGCTAGTGGAGGGGGAGGTCACAGGTGGAGGGACTGAGCAAAAAGGAAAAAGGACTCATGGACATGGACAGCAGTGTGGTGATTGCTGGGTAGAGGGAGGTATAAGGGGACTAACTGGTAATGGGAGAGAAATACAACAATGATTAAATTAACAACAACAACAAAAAGAAATCAATAAGAATCCTAGAGGAATTGTTCCTAGAAGAATTAAACTTATTATATAAAGTAAATGAATCCAGGGGGTACAAAGGGTGAATAGATTCCTGTGGTATGCTGCCCACATCTCCAAGATACTCATTCCTACAGTTGCTGGATAGCTGACAACTGTCTCCCCTAAGCAAATTTCCTTGGCACAAGGAAGCTGCCTTACTCAAGGTTAGATTCTGTCTTAGGGCACAGCATACATCCAATGACTTGTCACTGAATGAGTACAAAGGGCAGGCCTGGACCCCTTGCCTCAACCTGTGACATTTCTAAGAGAATGTACTAGCTTCAGAGCTTCTCATAGAATTGACTGAGGCCTCTGTTGTCACTGCATTTCAACTAAACCTCTCCTGCTGCGTGACTGTGTTTTTTTTCTTCCTTACGGGTGTTTTTCCTGAAAGCACTATCAAATAAACCACCTCTACATCCATCTCCCTTTGTGAGTCTGTTCCCACACTGTCCAGTGGCTTCACAGGTCAATGAGAACGATGCCTAAATACTTACCATGGTTCCAAGTCCCTACGGAATCTGCTCTCTGCTTATTTCTCTGACCACATGTCCTACCACTCTTCCCATTACTCACTACCATTCTGATACTTTAATTTTGTTCTTTTTTGGTCCCTTAAACACCCAATCTCATTCCCTTTTGGGCCTTTGTGTTTCTTATTCCCACTGCCTGGAATACTCTCCTGATGTGTTTTCATGTAGCAGTTTCATTTTTATCACTGAAGACTCAGATCAATGTCACTTCTCAGAGAGGTCTCTCTGATCTCATTAACTCCAGTAGGATCCTGTGCACACAAGTGACTATTCTGTTGCACTACTTTACTTATTTATGTACATACTTTTTATCTGTCAATATCCATTGAACTATATCTGTAAGGTCAAGTAATTTGATTATTTAATATTCCCAGTGCCTGGTAGAAAGCTTCTCATAAGAAGTATTCTGTAAAAACTTGCTCACTGTCTGAATAAATGTGGATCATTACAAACACTCAATCATCATCTTTGTTTCTAATCTCTTTCTTCAAATCATGTTCCTCCCTATTAAACTTCTTGAAATATTAACTTCTTGTGTGGAAGAGCACACAATGGCTTCCTCAAACAATAAAGCTCCAAGGTACTAATTTTCTTAACCAACTTTTCTTATACACAAGGTTTAGCCACTGTTCCCCAAAATGAACCCTGGGCTGGAAGACTGAGTTCCCTGTCTTTCTCTCCAGCTAGGAATTATTACCTAATTCCACATGGGTCAGTTTCTCCTTCCCCACCAAGTACTACCCCATTCTGTGCAAAGCTCTTCACTTTCTGCAACATGTATCTTATTTTTTAATTGTCATCATGTCTATGTAATATATTCTTAGTCTATTTTATTTATGTGTAAGTAATCCCACTGAAAGTGAAGATTGAATCCAATTATTAAACTACCACCCAATCTCCTAGCACAATGTTCCACAAATAGTACATCTATTTAACTCCCATTTTAGTGGGCAGGGTGACAGAAAAACATTTATTTACTATAAACAGTTATGTACTTGAAAATATAAGAAAGCAAGGGTGATGACAAAAGGCAGCTAGCGTTTGAAAATTTTGTCAGGAAAATAATAGGTTACAGCGGTGAGGATTAGGATTAACTGCAATCACATAACTCAGCTGAGGAGGGAAGCCACAGGACCTGCCCAGGGGCTTATTACGGTATAAAAATGGAGGCCTATTGTTCACTGAGCTTCTGTTTTTCTTCAAGAAGGATCAGAAAAGCATATCTTATATGTTAAATGGTCAACATGTCTGAGGCCCAAATCTTCAACCTTTATTTTGTACTTTTGCAATGCTGACTCAGACAATGTCTTATTTCATTAATTACCTGATTTCCAGGAATTGGCACTTTATTCCCCCCACTTTATTTTTATTTGCCCTTAGCAAATATTCCTTTTCTCTATTCTCATACACTAGTCTTAATAATACCAAATATGTTAAAACATTTATATGTATTTTCTGATGACAAGGGTAACATACACTCTAGAAAACTTGTATAAACTGAAAAGCGTAAGAATGTAAGAATAATTTTTTATGCATAAAATTTTTCTTTCTGTATGTAGTCTATGGCATATTTAATTAGCAATAATAAAGCCACTGGGTTTATTTTCCATAGAAAAGATTCTTCAAGAAATTAAAATTCTTGGTAAGCATTATTTTAATATCTGCACAGATTTCTGTTGCTTTGATTTACCATAATTTTATTTAGCCACTTCTCTATTGTTGGACAATTAGATCATTTCCAGGTTTTTCCCCATAATAGATAGTGTCATAGTGAACATTTTTATATACAAACTTTCACCTATATTTTGAATTATTTTCTTAGAAATGACCAGAAACAAATTGGTCAGGGGTCTTCAGGTGATTTAGGAGGATAATAATGTGTAGTGATTGCAGCAAGAATGGATCTTGGTATCAGCAGCAGCAGAGAAGACAATTGAAACTCATCTTGGAATAATAATATAAGGTATGAAGAAAGTAAATAATGGTGTAAGATGGGATTATAAGAGAGAAAGAGAAAAAAATCAGAAGAAGTAGAAGTTTTAAAGGTGGCAGTGATAAGGCTGGAATGCATGAACACGGGTCTTAATAAAAGTACCTTTGGCAGATTCCAGTGGAAAATACATAATCAATGTGAACTTTTATTCTGTTTGACATAAAGACAAAATAATGCTGATGAAACCACTTGTTTGCTTGAAAAGTATTCTCTAACACAGGGGATAAAGTCTTCATAAAAAGTTCAAATAACATTATATGTCAACTGTAATTAAAACATCGAAAAATGTCTTAAAAACAGAAACACTGTACCCAATAAAAAAAAAAAAAAGAGACAGACAGATTGGTAGTTACAAAATAGTCATGGGGCTGTAAAGTACAGCATAGGATCTATAGTCAATAATATTGTAATAACTACACATGGTGCCAGGTGGGTACAAGAAATATTGGGGGATCACTTTTTAAACTATGTGATTGCCTAACCACTATGCTGTACACCTGAATCTAATACAAAATAATACTGAATATGAACTGTAATTGAAAATTTTTTAATTAAAAAATAAAGTATATGATTATCTAAAATTTTAAATAAGTTATGATGATATGTAGATATTAGTCTCCATTTGGAACTGTGAAGCTAATGCAGACTACATGACAGCAAATCAACTCATATTTCAAGATTGCCTTGACCCCAACAGATGTAACACATTAGAATTTCCTAGTGTAAATAAAAGGGCCCAGACATTGTTCTGCATCACAAATTTCTTGCTGGAGCCTATCAAAAAAAAAAAAAAAAAAAAAATCAGAAGCACATCCATCAAATGTCATTTGATATTTCAGAGTATAATCTCTCAAGAGAAAAATAATTTCTGTTCTAATTAAATTTCCTGAAGTTAAAATCCGGCCAGAACAAGACAGATCTGATCAAAGTCGTCCTCATTAATTTAAGATGGTGATGGTACCTCCAGAATGGCCATGAGGCTGACCAGGTGATTTTGCCCTTTTTCAATCGTATTGCCCTCAGTCAAATCAATTGAGTGAGTGGCAATTCCTATCAATGTCCAAGCTATTCACAGTGATCAGACCAAGTACACTGCTGTCCAGTGACTTTTTCTAGCAATCTCCCTTACCTGGAGAGCAGGAATAAGAAAACAAGCAGTAGGCATAATCATATTGGGAAACTGGAAGTTGAACAGCTGTATTCAAGTTTAAACCAAGAGGGAAATCATACTTGGCTGTGAATGAGAAAGTATTTAATGACTTGAACAGCTCCCTGAGAGCTGCTTTGGTGGTTGGGGGATAGTGAAAGAAAAGGGAGATAATGAAGTTTTCCTCCAAGAAAATGAGTACTTAGTTTTTAGACCTTGGGAACATATAGGAAAAAGAAGATAATGTGAAGTAGAGATGACATTGTGCAGGGACATAAAACATCGAAAAACATGAACTTCAGTGGGTCTTTAACATGAATATCTACATACCTAATAATTGTTAATTAATTGATTGGCTGATTAGTTGGTTTAGTTGGCAAAATGAAAGCCTTAAAATTGTTATTTTAAAATCCTGAAGCTTCAATAAAGAGACCTTTGGCTGGGGAGAAAATGAACATTTCTTATTTATTTTTTAAAATATTTTTTCATTTACAGTTTACATTCAATATTATTTTGTATTAGCTTCAGGTGTACAGCATAGTAGTTAGATAACCATATACTTTAGAAACTGTTACCCCTGATATTTCCAATATCCACCTGGCATCATACATAGTTATTACACTGTTATTGACTATATAACACCAACCACCTGGCTGGTTTGGCTCAGTGGATTGAGCATCGGCCTGCGAGCTAAGTGTCGCTGGTTCGATCTTCCAGTCAGGGCACATCAGAGAAGGAAAACTCTGATTCCAAAAAACCTCCGCTGCCTTGCGGCATACCTCTTCAGGGGAAAGGCTAAGGGAGTAAACCCCGACAGAAAATCCGGAGCCGGAGTCCCTAAGGCGGTTTGACGTTGTAGTCAACACCGGCAACTCCTGCGGCGCACCTGAAGCCAAGCTGTATTGACTCCGTCTTTCCCTTGGACCCTTCAGCTGCGAAGAGAGGGGGGGTCTGCTGCATGGGCAACAGCAGACCCTCCATATCACCCTGCCCAGGCTCTGTAGCTTCAGCTTCACTGGAGAGGACACTCCAGCGTCATCGCAAGATGTCGATTCAACACGGGAGGAGACAGATACCGTGTCACTCCCGAGTCGGACTGCACAGCCATTCTCGGCGGTGCAGATAGACTCTTAAGAAGCTACACCATCGTCTCTCGAGACGGACGGCTGCCGACATATTGACTGTATTTCCTATGCTGTGCTTTACATTCCTATGACTATTTGTAACTACCAATCTGTAGTTCTCAATCCCTTCACATTTTTTCCCAGTCCATCCACCCCTCTTCCCTCTGGCATCAGGTTCTTAAATCAGATGTTCTTTACACCTTATTTTTTAAAAAAATTTTAAGAAAATTAATCTTTATTGCTTTTTTCCATTACCTTTCAGTCCCCTTATACCTCCCTCTCTCCAGCAATCACCACACTGTTGTCCATGCCCGAGAGTCCTTTTTCCTTTTAGCTCATCACTGCACCCTTTAACACCCTCCCACCCCAGCTGTCATCTGCTCTCCATCTAGGAGTGTGTCCCCATTGTCCTTGTCAGTTCAGTTTGTTCATTAGATTCCACATATGAGTGAAATCATATGCTATGTGTCTTTCTCTGACTGGCTTATTTCACTTAGCATAATGTTCCCCAGGTCTATCCATGCTGTCACAAGGATAAAACTTTCTTCCTTTTTACGGTTGAGTTGTATTCCATTGTGTAAATGTCTCATAGTTGTTTTATCCATTCATCTATTGATGGACACTTGGGCTGCTTCCATATCTTGGCAATTGTAAATAATTTCAACTAATTTAAATCAAATCATTGAAAGAAGAGTACATTTTCATATTCTTGAACATAAATCTTAAAATCAGCTTGCTGGCTTTATACCCTGGCTCTACCACTTACTAGTTATGACACCTTAGGCAATTTACTTAACTTTTATTATGCCTCATGTTGTTCATCTGAAGAGTAGTCATAATAGTATTTACAACTTTTAAGTGCTGTTCTGAGGTTTGCTGAAATAAGAAATATAATAAAAACAGTAACTTTACATAATAAAGGTTAGATATCTTTTTATAAAAAATCTCTCTAAGTGAAATAGGTATGCCAAGGGCCTTGGAACAGAGACATGCATGGAGAGGATATCACAAACAGAACTGATTTATATTTGTTGGGCAACAAATGTGTGACACATGAGCTCCCTGCTTTAGGGTAGAGGTACCAAAAACAGGGGGCATGTCACTACCCTAGACACATTAAGCAGATTGAAGTTGCAAATATTGTAATAAAAACTTAGAGAACATGTAAATATATACTGTCCCAAGCTCTTGCTAGAGGCTGGGGGAACCATGAGAAACCATTAAAAGCCTCCGTAATGGAGTTATATGAATAGCTCTACAACAGCTTTAGGTCCATCAATTTAACATGGACTATTTGCATTGATGCCTTTGAACTTCCACAAAATTTTGGTGTTCAACATCTACTTTAGCAACATCTGCTTGGGCTGCATCTGATGATTCTGCCTGGCAACTATTCTCTGTTCTAGTAATGGCTTCTTCATCCGTTCTGCATAGCAGGTAGATGAATGGTCAATCAAGATGTCTTATTTTTCTCTAGCTGAGGGATCAGCCAGGGCAATTAAACTTTTACTCCAAGATACTGAATCTTGAGTGGACTGATACAAGGACTAAAATGATTAGTACTGATTCTTCCACATGCCAGTACCTGGAACTCAGAAGAGGCTGTGTGTGTGCGTGTGTGTGTGCATGTGTGTGTGTGTGTTTCATCTGAGAACCGCAGAGCTCTTCTGCTTTATTCAAAGCCTGTTTCTGAACTTTTTCTTCAAGTATATGTGCTACTCAGCATCTTTCCTTTGTTCCCATTATTGTTAGCCTAGATATAATTTTGAGTACATAAATTGGTATATGTTTCTGTGCTGAGATTAGGGTAGGCAGGGTGTTTGGGCAGGGTGAATGATTAATATAATATAGTTTCTGCTCCAAAAAGCTCACATTCGAGCAAAGAGTTCAACTCATGTATGATTAGGTATAACACAGAGGGGACACCTTTGACGTTAGCTTCTGTCTGCTTGGTTTTAAAAGAGGAATACAGTAACCATGCTTTAGAGAAGACTGGGTCTCAGGTATTATGGAGACAAAAGAGAAACTGGGATGCAAATGTGAACTTCATCCCAAATTCTAGCAGCTTAAATGAAAATTAGAAGAAAGCAGAATTGTATACTTATCAAATATTTGGAGAGGAAATACATTTATATGCCAAGTAAAAAATGCAGATCATAAATAAAAACATTTGTAAAGGGAACTACTTACTGTGATTTTTTAAAAAGTTTCATTTACATGTACGAAAAAATTTCAAACAACCAAAATAAGAATGTAAACTATAGATTTGGATAATATTGTAGCAACTATGACCAACAAATTATTTATATTTCATATATATACAGTGTTTATATAAATAATCAGAAAGTCTTCAAAAGAAAAATGAGCAAAGGATTTAAGTGGATATTTCATAAATGAGAGAACACAACTAATAAGGAAACATTTGAAAACCATGTTCATCTTTACTAGCCAGCAAAGTAATGCAAGTTAAACATCATTCATATTTTGCTTATTACACCAGCAAAAATTATAAAAAATGTAAATCAATAATGTCACACTGTATTGTATTAAATAAGTATTTGTTGAATAAATATATAAATGAAGGGATTGATTGGTAAATATTAGGGGGAATACAAGATACTAATTATCGTCGTCGTCGGCAGCCGTCCGTCTCGAGAGACGATGGCGTAGCTTCCTGAGAGTCTATCTGCACCGCCGAGAATGGCTGTGCAGTCCGATTCGGGAGTGACAATCCCTGCCGCACTTGGTACAGGTGAAGGCAGATGGCCGTTGTTGCTGCTGTTGACGCTGCTTCCGCCTCGATCTTTTCTGGGCCGCCTCCTCGTTGCGCGCAGCCTCTGCACGTGACGTACCTTGCCTGACCGCGAGCCTCCAGGCTAGGCGGTCGTCTGCTTGAACTTCCCATGTGTTGAGATTGATGGAGCATTGTGTCATGTCCTTTTTGCAGATGTCTTTGAACCGCAGTTTTGGGCGCCCTGTCATCCTCTTGCCTTCTGCTAGCTCGCCGTAGAGGAGGTCTTTGGGGATACGGCCTGCATCCATTCTTTTGACATGGCCGAGCCACCTGAGGCGTCTCTCGCTAAGAACTGCATGCAAACTGCTCATATTGGCTCGCTTCAGCACCTCGGTGTTGGGGACCTTATCCTGCCAGGCAACATGCAGGACGCGTCGCAGGCACCTCATGTGGAAGCTGTTGAGTTTCCTTTCGTGCCTTGCGTAGGTGGTCCACGTCTCGCTGCCATAGAGGAGAGTGCTGAGTACGCAGGCTTGGTAGATGCGCAGTCTGGTTTTCTCAGTGAGGCTGGAATTGTTCCACGCTCGCCGGTTCAGTCTGGCCATAACTGTGGCTGCCCTGGCGATTCTCCGGTTGACCTCCAAGTCGACTGACAGAGAGCTCGAGATGGTGGACCCGAGGTAAGTGAAGTCGTTGACAACCTCCAGGGTGTATCCGTCGATGGTGATGCATGGGGGAGTCCCCGTGCCTTGAGCCATAACATTCGTCTTCGTCAGGCTGATGGCTAGTCCGAACTCCTTGCATGCGTGGGAAAGGCAAGTGACTAGCTGCTGGAGTCCCTCTTCGGAGTGTGATGTCAAAGCTGCGTCGTCGGCGAAGAGCATCTCACGGATGAGCACCTCTTTGACTTTGGTCTTGGCTCGTAGACGGGCCAGGTTGTAGAGCTTGCCATCGGATCTGGTGTGAATGAAGACACCCTCGCTGCAGTCCTTAAAGGCGTATTGGAGGAGCATGGAGAAGAAGATTCCGAACAGCGTAGGCGCGAGGACGCAGCCCTGCTTTACTCCGCTGCTGACTGGGAAGGCCTCAGAGGTTGCGCCGTTGTAGGACACCGTGCTGTGCATGTTGTCGTGAAAGGACATGACCACAGCAAGCAGATGTGGTGGACAGCCAATCTTCCGTAGCAAGCTGAAGAGTCCGCTTCGACTGACCAGATCAAACGCCTTCGTGAGGTCGATAAAGGCGAGGTAGAGTGGTTTATGCTGCTCGTGACACTTCTCCTGCAGCTGGCGTAGGGAGAAGATCATGTCCACTGTTGATCGGCCAGCTCTGAAGCCACACTGGGACTCTGGGTAGACGCGGGAAGCAAGGGTCTGCAGGCGGGCAAGAGCGACCCGGGCGAATACTTTGCCGACGACGCTGAGGAGAGAGATGCCCCGGTAGTTGTTGCAGTCGCTGCGGTCTCCTTTGTTCTTGTACATGGTGATAATGTTGGCGTCTCTCATATCCTGGGGGATGTAACCCTCCTTCCAGCAGAGACAGAGTAGATGGTGGAGCGGCTGTAGCAGGACTGGTTTCCCGCACTTTAGGATTTCTGGAGGGATTCCGTCGCTTCCTCGTGCTTTCCCGCAAGCGAGGCGGTTGATGGCTTTGCCGAGCTCTGCCGCAGTAGGTGGGGTGTCTAGCTCCTCCATGACTGGTAGGTCTGGGATGGCGTTAAGAGCAGTGTCTGTTACGGTGTTCCTCGTTGCGTACAGCTCGAGGTAGTGCTCGGTCCACCGCCGCATTTGCTGTTCCTGGTCAGTGATGACCTCACCTGTCTTGGACTTAAGGGGGGCGATCTTGGAGGGGATTGGGCCTGTTGCCTTCTTGATACCCTCATACATTCCTCGTGCGTTGCCTATATCGGCGGCTTCCTGAATGCTTCTGCACAGGTTTAGCCAATAGGTGTTGGCACAGTGGCGGGCGGTCTTCTGGACTTTGTTCCTGGCAGCCCGTAGAGCTTGAAGTGTACTGGGAGTGGGCGTGACCTTGTAAGCCAGTAGGGCCTTCCTCTTAGCCTCGATCACGGGTTCCATTTCTTCCCAGTGAGCCTCGTACCAGTCAGCGTTCTTCCGCTCTTTCTTCCCGTAAGCAATAATGGCGGAGTTGTATATGGCGTCGCGGAGACGTGGCCAATTAGATTCGATAATGTCATCTGCCGCCACTCCCTCGCCGAGTGCATCTTCCATCTTGTTGATGAATTGCTGGGTCTTAACTGGGTTGCTGGCACAACTGGTGTTGATGCGTGGGCGACCCTTCATCTTGGAGTGGTGCAACCTCTTTGGCATTATGCGCACCTTGCTTACCACGAGGGCATGGTCCGTGTCGCAGTCTGCACTGTGGTAGCTGCGGGTGAGGAGGGTGCTGCCAATATCCGTTCTTCTGGTGATGACGAGGTCAAGCTGGTGCCAATGACGGGAGCGGGGGTGCCTCCATGACACCTGGTGGATCTCTTTGCACTTGAAGAATGTGTTTGTCACGCACAGGCCGTGGTGACACAAAAGCTCAAGCAGTCGCTGACCATTCTCATTGATCTTTCCTCTCCCAAAGTTTCCAAGGCAGGTGGGCCAGGCCATGTGGTCGGCTCCTACTCTTGCGTTGAAGTCTCCAAGGAGATAGAGAGCGTTACTTCTGGGAATCTTGGATAACGCTTCGTCCAGTGCATGGTAGAACTGTTCTTTCTCTTCAGTGGTGGCGCAGAGGGTTGGGGCGTACGCGCTAAGAATGCTGACTGGGCCGAAAGTTGTTGACAATCGGAGGGTAAGTAATCTCTCTGTGCCTCCTGTGGGTGGCTCTATGGAGTTAACAAGCGTGTTCTTCACAGCGAACCCAACACCGTGCTGTCTTGGTTGGTCCGGAGACTTCCCTTGCCAGTAGAAGGTGTAGTTGGTTTCTCTGATAGTTCCGTTGTCGGCCAACCGGGTCTCCTGTAGAGCCGCAATGTCGATGTTTAGTCGTGCCAGTTCCCTATCGATGACAGCGGTTTTCCTGGCACCCTTGATCCACGGAAGGTCTGCAGTAAGTCCGGGGCACATGGTCCTGATGTTCCAGCTAGCGAGGCGAAGAGCCGGAGGCTTCTTTCTTGTTGTTTGCTTGGAATTAACTGGTGCGGGTGTTTTGTGGCCCACTTTTCGAGAGGCGCCTCTCTGATCCCCACGCACCCAGTGGGGCAGGCGAGCCATGGCGAGACGGTAGCTGTCCAGTGAGGTGCGATGACCTCTCCCACCGTCAGAGGAGACCCCTGGCGCTCGTTTCCTTCGCCAATCGGATGAGCTGATAACCGGTATCTGTCTCCTCCCGTGTTGAGTCGACATCTTGCGATGACACTGGAGTGTCCTCTCAAGTGAAACTGAAGCTACAGAGCCTGGGCAGGGTGATATGGAGGGTCTGCTGTTGCCCATGCAGCAGACCCCCCCTCTCTTCGCAGCTGAAGGGTCCAAGGGAAAGACAAAGTCAATACAGCTTGGCTTCAGGTGCGCCGCAGGAGTTGCCGGTGTTGACTACAATGTCAAACCGCCTTAGGGACTCCGGCTCCGGATTTTCTGTCGGGGTTTACTCCCTTAGCCTTTCCCCTGAAGAGGTATGCCGCAAGGCAGCGGAGGTTTTTTGGGGTCAGAGTTTTCCTTCTCTGATTTTAGAGATGTCCTTCCTCTTTCCTCCTTTACAGTCTTGAGGGCAGCATTTACAGGCTAAAATAGAAAACTGGCAGTGTAACCTTCTAAGCAGATACTACCAATACCCTGCTTGGGTATACTCACCCAACAATAAACATCTCTTAAATGTCCTCCAAGTGCCATGCCTCGAATTAGTAAATGGCAGTGCAATGGCAGCCAAACATTTGGATCAGTTTCACTAAGTAAACCACCAACACAAGTAGGTTTTTAAAACAATAGAATAGTGTCTCATTTTATTAAAAATAATAACTATTTTTAAGCAACTTACCAGCAACACTGAATAAAAACCTGGCTGTGTTTCCCACTGTTTCAACTGCTCCTCAGCTGGCTTTAACACAGCAGTATCCTGACTGGTGGCCTGAGTTAAGACTTGAAGAACAACAGTGCTGGCACTATTGAGATCCATGGAAACCAATTGGCTCAGTCTGAATAGCCCGGCTCTCCAGCTTCCACTGTCCAACACGAAGTGGCGTCGGTTGGTCCCGCGCCCCACGCTTGCAAGTCCACGCGCCGCCGCCCACTGATGCCGAAAGCGGCTTCTAGGAACGCGCCATGTTCTGAGTCGCAGCTCTAAACGATGAGGACGCTAGAATATCGCGTCACAGACATCCACAGCAATAAAAAAGATCAAAATACTGATACACAAAACAACACAAATGAATCTCAAAAAGCATTACGCTAAGTGAAAGAAGCAAAGCATAAAAGTCTACATGAAGTTCTAGAAAATGCAAAATTATAGAGACAGAAAGTAGATCACTGGTTGCCTTGGGCTATGGGGCTAGAGGAAAGGATGATACAACAAGACACAGGATAATTTTTAGGGAGATGGAAATGCTTTAATCTTGATTCAATAGTAGTTATGCTACCGAAAAGCAATTTGGGGTCCTGCTGCCTGCCGCCACCCTCTAGGCAAAATTCCAGAAGCAAAGGTTTGGTGATAAAGAAAGTCTATCCAGTCACAGCTTCAATTACTTAAGCCTATCAATTAAGGCTAAACTCTAACACCTGGGCCCTGCTATCATTTCCCCCTGTTTTAATCACCTTATTTCTATAGGGCTAGTTACAAACTAAAACAGCATAAAATACAAAAACTACACAACTTTGGAAGAATGACAGGCTTCTGCCTCATAGCCTGTTCCCTCTAGAACACCCAAAGAATAAACCAGGGACCCTCTGCCAGGCCAGCCCAATCCTTTAGAAAAATAGGAAGCCCCACACTTTGTTCTCCCACAGAGACACGAACTTAACAATATACTGTCTAAAAACGCTTTAAGAGAACTCCAGAAACCAGTTAAAAAGTCATAATATCCCAGGAAAGTGCAAAGCCAAAACCAGCTACATTAAAATGGTTAAAAAAATTATTTCACCCATGAGAGCCCCTCCCCTAAGCCAGCACAGAAACAACCTTGAAGAAATGAAGACCTAATAATTATGAGACAAAAATAAAAACGACCATCTTAAATAAGTTCAATGAACTTCGAGAGAAAACAGACAACTAAGGAAAATCAGGAAAATGATGCATGAACAAAATGAAAATATCTTAAAAAACAGAACTTCAGGAATTGAAGAATATAACAATTCAATTAAAATATTCACTAGGAGGACTTCTGGCCAAGATGGAGGCATAGACAGACATGCGGCGTCTCCCTCCACAACTAAGAAGGAATACAATTACCTCAAAACTAGAAACAACATAAGTTCCAGAAAATCAAAGTGCATGGAAGTCCAGCAAACAAAGATATAACCTGCAACCAGGACCACCCTATTCAGCTGCACATTTACATGCTACATAAAACACTTTTAACTTTGAAATAACTGTAGGCTGAGAAAAGGGAATCAAAGTTGCAAAGACACGACCTGAGTTCTGCACGTCCCCTCACAGCGTCCTTACGTGTTCTTGCGCCGACGAGTCCTTCTGGATACTAATTATACTATGATTGAAATTTATGCATATGAATAAAGTTATATATTTATGAAAAAATACTGATGGGAGGATGTTCATTATTCTTCATTTCAGTTTCCTTATCTGTAAAATAGAAAAAAATATAATGTATTACTTTTTTATATTTTTCCTTTTATTTAATTTGTTTTCCCAAATTTCTGGTATAGTATTATATTTCTTAAACTTTTGAAATAGAGATCTGTAAAAATAAAGACTTCAAAATTTTAAAAATATATTTAAATTGGACATAGATTATTGTAAGAGGGACAGTAAAGCAGGTAAGTGTGAGATCAGGGCTTGTCATAGTTTAGGAAATGGTAGTAGAAGAGCTGGCAGCCAAGCAAGGGAAGGCAGGTTGCTTTAAGAATCTAACCCAAATTAGGGCCTGGTAGCAAGGCATTCAGGTCAGGTGAAGGTGGGTGCACCGTGATTTGTGGGAGGACATCCTGAACAATGACAAACCTGTTTATGATTTGTCTCTGCTATAGCTGCATATTCCCTGAAATATCCCCATTCAATAAAGAAGTTTCTTTTTGCTTTTGAATCCAAGAGTAGGCTGTCCTGGAACAGAAAGGATGGGGGGGGGGGAGGGGGAGTAGCAGTGGGTAAGGAGCCAGGGGAAGAATGGGAAAGACCAGAGCTTGCAAGACAAAAGAAAACTGAGAACTGTCAGTCATCACAGAACTGGGAAGTAGAACTGCCTGCAGTGCGGAGTTCTTAGAAACTCTATGCAGTACAGGGAAAAGTGGGCATCTATTTCAGGGTTACTCGTTTTTCTAAAATTGCAGGTTTTAGAAAAACCTAATCCCAATCCAGAGGATGTGCATTTTATACATTTTCTCTAAGTGATTCTCGTGCACTTTAAAGTGTGAGAACAATCAAATGTCTGCATGCTTAAGAGTTGTCAGAAAGCTTATAAAACCTACGCGTACTCCTGAGTTCCATCACTGGAGATTCCGACACACTGCATCTGGGGCGCTGTCAAGCAATCTGGATTTTTAGCAGGCACCTTAGAGCTTTGAGGCAGGTGGCTCACAAGTTACACTTACAGAAACAATGTTACAGGTTCTTAGAATAAAGTTAAAATTGGCCAAAACCAAACCAAAACGAAACAAAAGAATGGCATCCTAATTGTCTATCAATCATCTATTTATCTATCATCTACTGGTCTAATCCTGGTGATTTTTTTATTTAAATAAATGTAAGAACTTTGTAAAGGAATTCTGTCCTTTTTCATTTCCAAACCCTCATTATTGATTATCATGTAGTTTGCAAAGCAGTTATTTTTATGAACTCACTTCTTGAATATGAGAAGTGATTTTATCCAACTGTGTGAGACGCCACGCATTCTCTACAGGTGGCTTCAGTCAAGGCCTGAGTCAGAAAGCCGCCAGCCCCCCCCCCCCCCCCCCCCCGTGGCGAACACCCTGCTCCGGACTGGCCGTGCCTCTTTTAAGAAGGGGGGAAAAAAAGCATAGGAATGCAGGACGCTTTCGGAGATTTTAATAAAGAAAATACAAAAAAAGAAGAAAAGATAAAAAAGAAACTTTAGTTCTCTTAGTGGCCCCAGGAGGGAACTTGTCTGAGTGAGTATTCAGTTCTAACTCAGTGGTAATTCTGACTGGACAGAAATGTGACATTTAGGGAGGGGACTGGTCCCCCTCTCCTCTCCTTCCTCCCTCCCTCCTCACCGCCCGCCCCCACCCCCTGCACACGCCCTCAGACCCCTTTTAGTCCCGCTGTTGGAACAGGCAAGGTATGTACAACGTGGAGCCAACTCTTTGGGTTTAGGACCACAGGATTGAAGGCAGTATAAAGTTCTTGGCTACGTTCATTGATTTTGTGAAATAATATTTTTGAAATACAGTATTTGATTTTTATTATTCAGTTACTTTTTTTTGCCATTTCTAAATTTTTTGTGACTTAAAACATGGTCACCTGCCTTAGCTGAGAGGAGGGAATGAAAGTTTTTTTTTCCAACATTCTTTAGTTTAGCGTGTTTTGAGGAGAGTAATACAGTCCTGGGGCTGGGCATGGTGGTACCCAGTAGAATCAAATGAAAATGGAGAAGGGCAAGTGAGACTCTAGGGGAAAGAATCTGTCAAGATTGTGTTCATATTGCAAGTTCTCCCTCTGCCCCCATCAAGTCTCTTGCAAGAATTCTATATGCTTAAAATGTGAATGGTTTTTAGAATTCTGTTTTAATAAGGATGATTATTTTACTTTCTACTCGAACTTATGTTTTTTCGCTCGTCTTGCTTTTGCTTATGAAAGCCATTCAATTGCAGAAGCAACAGAGGCTTGAATGAATCAGGGGTGTATTGAACCCTGTTTGCCCTGTTTTTTTTTTTTTTAATTGTTGAATTTACTGGGGTTACATTGGTTAATATATAGGTTTAAGCTGTACAATTCTATAATATCAGTACATCATCTGTATATTTTCCTGTGCGTTCACCACCTGATGTCGTCTCTTTCTATCGCCTTTTATCCCTGTACCCTTTCCTGCTTCCTCCCACGCTCATTTCCCTTTGATAACGACCGTTGTGTTGTCTATGAGACTTTTTTTTTTTTTTTTTGCTTAATCCCTACCCCTTTTTTAACACGTCTTCCTCTTACCTCATTTCCTCTGGCAGCTATGAATCTTTCTATTTTGTTTGTTAGTTCATTTTGTTCATTTGATTCCACATATAAATGAGATCATGTGATATTTGTCTTTCTCTGACTGGCTTACTTCACTTATCATAATATTCTCCAGGTCTGTCCATGCTGTAGCAAAGGGTAAGATTTCCTTCTGTTTTAGGGCTGAGTAGTATTCCATTGTGTAGATGCACCCTGTTTGAGCTTCTCTCACAGGCTAAGCTGCAACTCCAAGGAGTTGAGCAAGTGTTTGGCCTCAGGCTCAGTTACCTTCCCACGACTGTTCATTTCCTTACTAAGATTCCTTTTTCTCACCCTCTTATCACAAGTCACACTTGTTGACAGGTTTTTAACAGTTTGTTTTTGGTTAAGGCAGAGGTGAAAATATTTTAACCTTCAACCTTTCATAGCTTATAAATTATCCTCCCTTTTCCTCAGAGGAACCTCAGTTTATGGCATCAATGTTTGTTCCTAGCTAATAAGTCTTGTTTAAGTCTTTTCCCTGCTATGACAGCCAAGGAAATGCTGAGCTCAGGGACTGACCCAGCCCAGACAGCGAGTAGCTGATATTACACACTGTTGGGGCTACTGGAAACTGCACATACACATTGCCTGGTGACTGCTGGGCCATACAGGGGCTTTGCAAACTGGTTGTTTTCCACAAAGATTAGTGGTAAAGTAAGGATATTAAAGCCAGATGCTTCTGTCTGCAAGTGCCTGTCATCGAAGAGGCTCTATCCCACACACGATGAGCTTGCAAATTTGTGTGGAGAATTGCATAGCGTTTTAATTTAGAGTATTTAGAAAGATGGGAACACAAAAGACTTTTCTGACTCTGCAGGAGGGATAATTCAGCACTGGGGTTTCTTTTCTTCTCCATCTTTTTCTTATTTTAATCATATGTGGAAGAATAAGAAGCTCTATAATGTAAATTTAATAATATAGAGTTGAAGTAGGTATTTTCTAACTTGCCATTTTTCATTTTTTTCTAAAGTTTTGCAAGTCTCACATTTTCATGGCAGCACAGTGTAATAGTTAAATAGTTAAATGGGCTCTCGGTTCAGTTCCAGACTCAGGCAAGTACACATCCTGTGATCTTGGGCAGGTTATGTAACCATTATGGTGTCTAAATTTGTTAAAAGTGGAGGTTAGCCCTAGCTGGTGTGGCTCAGGGGACTGAAAGGTTGCTGGTTCAATTCCTGGTCAGGGCACACACCTGGGTTGTGGCCGGGTCATGTGAGAGGCAACCAATCAATGTGTCTCTCACACATTGATGTTTCTTTCCCCCTTTCTCCCTCCCTTCCCCTCTCTCTAAAAATAAATAAGTAATTTTTTTTTAATAGGGATTAATAGTAATGCCTAGTCTGTGAAGTTGTTGTGGGGATGAAATTGAGTTGCATGGTTGGTGCGCTCAGAGATATGTTTGCCCCATAATAAAGAAATATATTAGACCTTGGTGTGAATTTCAGAAGGGCCTGCTTGTTTTCCTAGGAGACTGCATGCCCCAGCAAATCGGTGCTCTTAGGGTAGAGCTTCCCTAGTTGGATAATAAATTAGCTCCCTGGTTGGAATCAGAGAGGTTTTCTCAGCAGACAGGTCCTTATGGCTACCTGGGTGCTGATTTCTAAACAGAAAGCAATTGAACTTATCTACTGTACATTCCAGTCCAAAATAGGTGCATCCTCAATATCAACATGTGACTGGAGGCACACTATAATAGCTTGAGAAGCTGACAATGTTAATTTTAGATTCTAACCAAGTATGCTCAGTACTTGTAAATCACAGAGTTTCCAAGAATAAGAGTAGGAGTTTATTGGTACTTAGTTTTCATTCAAAGGCATAATCCAGTTGTTCTTTATATGGGAAATATGCCACGTGTAACATGATATAGTATTCCCAAGATAAGTACCTAAAATTTTGGTGAAAAATTCTGCAGGCAGTCTCTGAGTATTACTGTATGTAAACCTTTAAATTATTAACTTGATTCAAATAACATTGCAACAAAATAAAATTATTATAATCTTACTGTATTTGTAACCTTATTATAAGATTATAAAATTATATGATATTCCAATATCAAGTTGCTTTTCTTTTTCATATTATTTTCCAATCTTTATATAAACATTGTCTTTTTATATTAGAAAATAATATGGAGTTTTATATTTTAACCTTACTTAGCCTTATTTACTTGAGAAGTTTACCTTTTATAACATAATCTTCATAATATTCATTTTACTGTGTAGATAACATTCTACTGAATACATGTCTTATGCTTACCATTTTCTTCTTGTTGGGTACTAAGGTCATTTTCACATTACTGTCATAACAACATTACAGCATATTTGTACGTAACTTTTTCTCTCTTCTCTTGAATTCTTTCTGTCAACATCAATCTAAAAATTAATATTATATTGCCCTGTCCAGGAGGCTCAGTTGGTTTGAGCATTGCCCCATACACTGAAAGTTTGCCTGTTCGATTCCCAGTCAGAGCACATACCTAGGTTGGAGGTTTGCTCCCGGGTCAAGTGTACATGGGAGGCAACCAATCAATGTTTCTCTCATATTGATGTCTCTCTCTCACTCTCAAGTCAATAAAGATAACGTCAGGTGAGGACTTTTTAAAAGTAATATCATATTATAATGATTACCTAGATTGTTTTATTCTTATAAAGCATTAGCTTCTTGGTGTATGAGGCCCTTCAGAAGTAGACCCCAGACATAGAATTTGAAGGAGGATATGAAGCATGGCAACTTAAAGTGGATAATTTTCTCCAGAAGAGAACAATTTATTCCCTCTCCCCAAAAAGTAATAAAAAACAACATAGTATTTTGCATGTCTCAAGCAATCTGTTAGGCCCTGAGAATATGATGGTGGACAAAAAGATATGATCCCTATCCTCTTAGGGTTTGAATCTAGTGAGAAAGTCATTTTTAATCAAATAATTACACAAATACATAATGAATCACAACTGCTAACAATAGCTGCAACAATAAAATAAATGTGCATATGCCATGAGGCTTCAACTACGGAGAGTGACTAAGGCAAGAGGCTTAGGGTAATATTCTGGGGAAGTAATATTTGAGCCTGGTTGTGAAGAATGAACAGAAATTAAATAGGGGGCCAGGGTATTTTCTAAGCAGTGGGAAGAACATTTGAATTTGTCCTGTGGCAAGGCTCATTGGAGATAAGAAGGCCATGCCAAGGGGGCTAGAGTACAGATATTGAGGCATCCTCTGTTTTCTGTAAAGGGAAGGCATATTGCTCTAGAATATTTACTGTGGATGCAAATGGAAGAAAAGAGTCAATGTTTTTATTACCTTTTATTTAGCCAACTTCTTATTGCTACTATAATAACTGACTCTAATATTGGAAAATCCTTCTAACTTGCTTGGTATCTATATGCTTATTATAAATAATCGTCGTCGGCAGCCGTCCGTCTCGAGAGACGATGGTGTAGCTTCTTGAGAGTCTATCTGCACCGCCGAGAATGGCTGTGCAGTCCGACTCGGGAGTGACACGGTATCTGTCTCCTCCCGTGTTGAATCGACATCTTGCGATGACGCTGGAGTGTCCTCTCCAGTGAAGCTGAAGCTACAGAGCCTGGGCAGGGTGATATGGAGGGTCTGCTGTTGCCCATGCAGCAGACCCCCCCTCTCTTCGCAGCTGAAGGGTCCAAGGGAAAGACGGAGTCAATACAGCTTGGCTTCAGGTGCGCCGCAGGAGTTGCCGGTGTTGACTACAACGTCAAACCGCCTTAGGGACTCCGGCTCCGGATTTTCTGTCGGGGTTTACTCCCTTAGCCTTTCCCCTGAAGAGGTATGCCGCAAGACAGCGGAGGTTTTTTGGAGTCAGAGTTTTCCTTCTCTGATGTGCCCTGACTGGAAGATCGAACCAGCGACACTTAGCTCGCAGGCCGACACTCAATCCACTGAGCCAAACCAGCCGGGTATTATAAATAATATTCCATATGATTTATATAGTTCTTTTTAAGAGAGGAAATTCACATCTATGACTTTATGTTAGTAAAAGGCATTTCATTTTCAAGATGACTCCTGAACCAACTAAAGCAAATATAAATATTCTGGTTGATATTAAAGTTGGCCAAAAAACAGTAGAGGTTATATATTGCCTATGAAAGGAAGTCAGATTGTTTAAATATCTATTGTATTCAGAGTTTTCCATTCTAATAACTTCTTCAGTGCGATATCTACTTTCTAAATGTCAGGACAATTTATGGCTATTTATGACTTAGTCTTCTCAGGGCTATAAAGGACTCAAAAAGCCTGCCCTCTCTGGCATGTAGACAGTGATGGGTGAAATTTATCGACCTTCAGGTCTGTACAGATGGGTAGATAAATGGGGGTTTTATGACTACTTCATATTTTCACAGCTCTTTAAATTTTCTAAAGCCTTTTTTATTTTTCTTATTGTATTAAAAGTCCAGTTTTAGAACCAGAACAGATTCCAAGGATTATTTGGTCTAAAGATGTTTTTAACAAAAAGGGCAATAGGCTTAGAAACTGCATTCAAATTGAAGCTCTGTACTCTATCAAACAAGTAGCTTTGGGTTGGTTACATACATTCTGTGCAACACAGTGTCCTCATTTCTGCAGTGGGCCTAACTAGTGTGAAATGGGTGAGACTAGCTTGGGTAATAATTGTGAGCATATATGAGAAAGGTTCCCAGGAGATGTTAAGTCTATATAAATATATTTAGAAATGCAATATATGTTCATACACAAAGACAGGAAATATATAAGTAAATGGTTTCCAGCCAGGAATTGGCTCAATCTGACAGGTGGTAAAATAGAAAAGAATGGGGCAAACTACTGTTCCAGACCACTTATCAAGAATGAATCACAATAACATTCAGGTACCCTGATTCTTGGTCTTTCATATTTACCTTCATTTTGGTCCTTTACCTTTGAAATTTCTTGCCCTGCCTCATGTTCTCTTCTTCAGGGATGTATTCCTTTTCATATTAAGCAAACTATAAATAACATCTTTGAGTTTTATACATGACCTCAAACTACCACTCTTATGTTTTACAAAAACCATCTCTAACCATAAACTATTGACTTACAACAATAGAGCATGAAATGTCGCAGAAAGAAACTAAATTAGACAACAGGAAATCTAAGTGTTAGTTGTTTGAATCTCAGTGATTAACTGTGATTAACCTTTAACCTATCAAATGTGATATTAAATTGGGCCATAGCTAAAAACTTTTCTATTCTTAATATTTTGAGAATCTATGCACAGATGTAATAATAAAGTAAAATGAATGAGGTACCTTTCTGTAGTTATTAGTTACAATAATAAGACTGTAGTACATTGTTCTGGAGGTTTTTCTTTCTATTAAAAATTTCAGCACTAGGTTGGTAGAGACTTCCCATAGAAACTGATGTAATGATTTGTATTTGTATGTTTGTGAAATGCAGCGGGGATAAAATACTACCCTTTCTACTCTTCATTTACTTATCTACTACTTATTTAATAAGAAATAAATAAAATGACACAATTTCTGTGAAGCCTTCCCATTCACAAGGGGGAAACAATCACACCCAAAGCATTTAGTTATATCATCCTCCCAGAAGCATGTGGCAGTGTGGTTGTTTATGTCTGTCTTCTATACAAGACTTAAGTATTCTCAGGATCTATTCTAGAGTGTGGCACATAATAGTTGCTCAATAATTATTTACTGGCTAAATGAAAACTGGAAAAATTGTTAAGTCTCCACGTGTGTGTCACTGAATGTACTAAAGGAAACGATTTTCAGATCATTCTAGGACTGTCTTCATTGCATATTTGATACTATCTGGTGTTTGTAGTAAAAACAAAAATAAAGAAGGTTGTGATACCCAAGTAAACAACAACCCTTGCAGAAAACTGCCCTGTGACCCTTGGTTGATACAGAAATAGCAACTCTGCAACACAATGCATCACATGTTCCTCTAGTATTAGCTGTCACTACAGAGGTCACACAGTTTATTTGTTTTCTGGTAGAAACTATTAAACTGTAGTGCTGTGGAGAGGAGGATTTGGTTGGAACAAGATGAGTACACAGAGAGCCTGGGGCATATTGAGGGAGACTGGGATTCTTCCTTGGAATGGAACTATCACCCCAAAATCTTCTTTCAGTTTGGAAGTGCCCCACAGCTGCTTCTCAGAAACTTTTCTTTAAGGCTTATCAAATTTGTAGGGCTATTGCTAGTTAATTTAGAGCAGATTAGTGACCAATATCAGTTTGGCTGCTAGGAGGATTATTCCAGTAGAAGTAAGTTCTGTTCAGGAGAGGTAGTGTGGTGTAGATCAGTGCCATAGACTAGAGTTATTCCCAGTTCTGCCTTTCACCAGCTGGATGACCTTGCAGAAGTCATGCCATCTTTTTGACACTCAAAAGAGAGTAATGATTCCTTTTCTTCCCTTTTATAGAATTGTGATGCTCTATTTAAAAAATCAGTAGGTGTTTGGAAAATGTAAGATGTTATTTACTTCTTCCATTTATATTTTACTTTCATGAATTAAGAAAATAGTGACAGACTGTACTATATTTTTCCTTATGGTTAAGGGTAATTTTAGTTTGGGATAATTTAGACAGTAACACTGGTTTATAATCTTGTGCTTAGTTTACACTAAATAATTATTTACTTTTCACTCTGAATTTGGAAGACTTGATGTGCCATATATACTGGATTTTAATCAGAAAATCCAAAAGCAAGAGACAAAAAATAGCCTATGTTTCATTTGACTAAATCATAGACTTTTGAACACTGAATCATCTGAGTATTATCATAATCAAAATTTGACTACTTTAAGCACCAGTAAATTAACTCTGTTGATTTTTAAAAAGAATTTTTTTTTCTTTAATATGGAATGTTGTTTATAAACACATGTGGTTATATGTGTTCACAATCCTGCTTATAACTGACATGCCCAAGGTGAGATGGGAATTAAGTTATCCATGGAAAATAGTGCTTTCACAGCTGTTTGGGAGCCAAATATTGAATCAGAGTATTGTTTCAGTCAGTGGTTTTTATGAAGAGAACGTAGCACTTAGTTTCATGGGGAATGTCCCAGAACAATAGGAATTTGTTTGCATTATCATGCTTTTTCAACGAAGGGGATAAATTTCACCCAGTGGTTGTTGCATAGTCATGGACTTTTATAGGAAGTACATAAGGCTCTTATTTCAGATAGTCTCTCATAGGGTAGAAATTTTCCTAAAAGAAATATAAAATAAAACATATCGTATTACATATCTCAATATTACAAAAAGTTAAACACAGAAACCTCTATAAAGAGGAGACAAAAACAAGATATTTTTGTTTGGGGCCTGTCAAGATTTCAAACCCCAGAAGGTCTGTGTTTGGCAGTACAGCCTTTCTTTCCCCTGGGAAAGGCTTGTTTGCTCTGTGACAACAAGCATTTGCCACACACCTGAATCTGGAAGGACTTGTGAGGTGAGGAAAAAACTCATTTTGGAGATTTGGCATAAGGATTTATCCCCCCCAAAAAACATTTATACATTTGAATTCTGGTTTTTCTTAAACTCTCCGGAAAGGCAGGCTAGCCCTTTTGTTTATGTTTCAAACTCACAGCTTCCCCCATACAATTGAAGACTCTGAGAATCTGGCTGCCTCATTTAATTTGTGGTGTCAGGAGAAACAATCCCCAGTGAAAATTTAAACACCAGACTATTATTTACCAGTGACACTGGCTCTGAGCCTAATCTTCAGGTGTCTCCAACAACTATTTTTTAAAAAAAGATTTTCCTTTTACAGATTTTATAAAAAATCTGATCATATTCTTTTTTGTGTGTTTGACCTTCCCTGCCTGGTGTATAAAATATGAAAGGACATCATAGACTAGGCTTCCTTACCTGGCTCCAAGGATGTGGTACTCTTGGATAAGACCCACAGATTTTGATATCACCCCCATGAGGACACAGTATATTTTTAAATGACATCCATCTGGGAGTTTACAAGACAGATTTGTAAGAAATTAATGCATTTGACAAGGAACAATACTATTCTTGTTGATTAAATCAATACAGTTACCTTTAAAGCAGAGGTATTTTTAAAAAGAGGTAGAGGGGGCACTATCATTAATTTTACAGGGTGCAACTAGTACAAAATGGTCATCTTGAAGGAATGATTGTGAAAAAAACAAACAAACAAAAAACATAAGAGTTGGAATTGCAAGCCCTGGATTTGAATAATGGCTGCATGACCCCAGGGGAAACCACATAACTCCTGACTACTGAGACCTCAGTTTTCTCACTGGTAAAGTAGGGATAATTTTTTTGTGTGTGTATTTTATTCCATGAATAAAATAACATGTTGTGGTTTCAAAGTGTTTTGTAAGTATTAAAGTAAGTGTTTTGTAAGTATTAAAGCATTAAGATATTATTATTAATGATATTATTGGGAGAGAAGAGAACATAGAGAATAAATAAATACAAACATTTGTTGTATCTCATGTTCTATACTAGATACTAAGTTATCCATTAAACATATAAGGGCACATGACCCAGTCCCTGATCTCAGTGAGCACACCTGGTAGAGGAAATTGGCTTGTCAAAAATATTATTGAAAGATGATGTGATAAATGGAATAATAGTGATATCTACTGGACCCCAGAACAGGACAAAAAAGAAAGTGAGTGGTTTGGTTTTAGTGATTCTGAAAAGGCTTCAAAAGGAAGAAGACACCTAATCTTTTGGAACTGAAGGACTGGTAGGCGTTCATCTGGCTCCTATGGGAAAGAGGGCGTTCCAGAGAGAAGGGCACAGCAAACTGAGATGGCAGGGCAGGCCCGGGATCTGCCAGTAGTCTTCTATGATTGGCACTCTTGCTCTTAATGTGGAATAACTAAAGTAAACTGAGGCTAGACAGCCAAGAAGGTGGCAGATTAGATTATGGAGGGTCATTTTCCCTAAGTAAGCACTTTCCTCTAGAGAAAGGTTTTAAGCAGATAAATAGCATCCATGTATTTAACAAATGCATATATTGCCCTTTCTCTTGCCAGGCAGTGTTCTAAGAACTTTATACACGTGTGCCAAGATGACACAGGTAGTAAGTAAGTGATGGAACTGGGATTCAATGCAGCCTCCGGAGTCTGCGTGCTAAACCACTTCACTATGCTGCCACGAGGGATTAGTTTTATGTTTTAGAAAGATCACCCTGGCTGCTGTTTAGGGAATGCACTGAGGCAAGACTATAGTCAGGGAGACCAATAGGGATACATGTGCAAGAGTCCAGACCAAAAAATGATGCATTAATGAGGTAAGAGAGAGGAAACGGATGGGTTCAAAGGATGTGTTGCAGGTAGGATTTATCATCATTGTTGTGAGCTGACTGTGGTGTGTAAAGGAGGAGTTAAAGATATCAGGTTTGGGGGTCAGTGGTAATTCTGTTAACAAGACAAAGTATTGGACCAGGAATGGAAGGAGAAAGGTAGTTAGTTGTGTGGATTTTGAAGCAGCTGTGGCATATGCATGTGGTCATGCATAGAACGCAGACGGTTATAGAGTGCTGGAATTCAAAGGCAAGGTCTAAGTCTGAAATTTAGATTTGAAGAGTCATTACTGAAAGCTGTGGGTTTATATATAATTGCCTGGGAAGTTAGAAAGTATCTTTACTGATTTAGTCTGGCTTTGGAGAGGTAGATATTTGGCATAACTGAAGAGCAGAGGATTTGGAATAGAATTCCAGGGAGAATCAGATATTTTGGTGTCTTCAAGAATGATAAAATGAGCAAAATTATGATTAGTGTAGTCTGCCAGTAATTAGTTGAAATAGGCATACGAAAATGCTCAATTAGAGTTTGACAACTGCAGAGATACCAGTTTATAAAAAGAAGGGATAAAGTGTGTCTACATGTTAAGCACTTCAGCACAAAGATAGAATATGTGACTATTTAAAAGGTAAGCTCTGTTTCGACTCCCCTGGGAAGACCCTTGATTATATCTGCTTTTAGCTTTGTTAGGAGAAAGTGTCACTGTTGGCTTTTGCAGTTGGCATTTACAATATAGTGTGGTTTACAGTGAATAGCTTTCTAGGGACAGGCAAGGTGCTTTCCCAAGGCACTGCTGCTTCACACGGTCCTGGGAGGCGTAACAGTACTTCTCCTATTGTATAAGTAATCTTAATGTACAAAGGATTCTTTATGTCAGTGGAAGAATAAGCAATTTCAGGAATGGCTCATACCCTTTATGTTCTGTTTGGGAAGACTCCACACTGAAATTCAACCTGAAAGAAAGGGAAGAAGGTTATTACATCATGACAGAAATCACTGAACAAATGGATTCTACTCAGTGTTCTCTGGGAGGTTTTACAGAGCATTTACCTCATTGTGCCACGCTATTTTGTGACACCATAAGTATAAAAGATGTTCACTGAGACTTTTTTTGATGAATATATCGTCTCATACTGAAATTTAGAATGACAGAGGGAAAAAGTTCTGATTAGAAAAAAATTAATATTTAGATATCTAGTTCACTACATAATGGATCAGTGTAGACCTAAATTACTTTTTTTTTTTTTAAGGTGCATGTGGTAGGGACATGCTGTATTAAAACTGGGCTTTGTTCTTTTTGCACTGACTACAATATCAGCAAATAGAGTAAAACTTCTATCCATTTGAATATTTCAAGTACAGTGAATTTGATTATAAACAATTTAGAGAGTCCCCATTAAAATAAAAGTCAGGTTATCTGGTATTGTACCCATTAGAAAGTTTTAGAAATCAGCGTTTTCTAAGTATAGCTCTTCATTCTGGAAACTAGTTTCAGTACTACAGGGTAGAAATTCTATAAGAAAAGTATCAAAAAAAGAGAGAAGCTAACAGTGACATAGAATGGGAAGACTGATGTCATTTGTTTTAGTTGTCTATTGCTATGTAACAAGCCCCCTAAACCATAGGGTCCTAAAACAGCAACGGTTTATTACTTCTCACCAGTCTGTGGGCTGCTGGTGGTCCTTCAGCTCCAGGTGGTCACTCAGCTGCCTGTGTTCATCTGGCATCTGGGCTGGGCTGAAACGTCCACGACAGCCACTCTCACAGGCCTGGGCCTTCAAACTGACCGTCAGCGGGACCCCCTCCGTTCTCATTCACGGTGTCACATGGCTTCCTTCCACATGCTTCCTTATCTTCCCCGGTTCTTGCACATGACCATTTTCTCCAGCAGGGGAGCATGGACTTCATTATAGCACGGGGGCTGAGTTCAAGAGAGCAAAAGTGGGCACCACCAGACATCTTAATGACTAGGTCCTGAACTCACACAAGTCCCTGCCATTAAATTCTGTTTATCAAAGCACATCACAAAGCCAAATTGAAAGGGAGGCAAAACAATTTCTACCTCTTGATAAGAAGAGTAGCATGTGTATAAAGGATTGACAGAATTGTTGGTGGCCAATTTTGGAGACAATCACATCATTAAAAATAGATTTTGGGGGAAGAGGGCTTCTGAGGCTTCTTCCAGGGCAGGGGTGCATGGAATAAATAGAATACTAGTATTATAAAGAACTATATTGGTCTATCTGTACTGGGGAGAATTGCTTCTCAGAAATCTTTGCTGAATTTTATTTATATCTTTGCCCTCTGTACTCATGTGTTATACTCATTACTTGACAGAATCAGTATAATGTACCTATTTAAGGTTGCACTCTAATTTCTTTATTTGGCAATTATCAAAGGCCTATTACATGTTAGGTCAATGCTGGGGAAACATCCATGAACAATGTAGTCATAGTTGCTGCCCTCACACACTTTAGTTCTGAGATCTGTTAACAATTCTCCAGCAAGGAACAGAAAGTAAGATTTAAATCCAAGCTCTGGTCAGGTGACTCAGTTGGTTGGAACATCGTCCCAGGCACCAAAGTTTGTGGTTCAATTCCTGGTCAGGGCATATACCTGGGTTGTGAGTTCAATCCCCAGTCGGTGCACATACGGGAGGCAACTGATTAATGTTTGTCACATCAATGTTTCTTTTTTTTTCTTTCCTTTCTTTCTTTTCTTCCTTTTTTCTTTTTTCCTTTTTTTCCTTTCTTTCCTTTCTTATCTTTCTTTTCCTTTCTTTACTTTCTTATCTTTCTTTTCCTTTCTTTCTTTCTTAATTTCTCTCTCTCTCTCCCTCCCTCTCTCTCTCCTTCTCTCTCTCTCCCTCCCTCTCCCTCTATCTAAAATCAATAAACATATCCTTGGGTCAGGATTACAAAAAGATTTAAATCCAGATGAAGTTATTGTCAATCTCTGCAGATAACACTTTATCATGTCAAATAAAAAATACTATCAAGTCATTGTCTAATGAATTCTTCCTAAATTGAATGTGCCTAACTGTAAAAGGCATTTAATCAAGAGGTTTCCCAGGGAAAGAAACAGCAGATGACAACTGTCTAATGCTGTTTAATGATGGTGACTTCTCCTTAAGTGAGATGAGCTTGCCATCTCAGGCAGGAAAGTGTGCTTTTGTTCCTTCTTTTGATTGCTAATTATGATCTTTATATTACAAAGCATATATGCCTATGTATGTGTGTATAAATTGTCTTTGATATTTTTGTTCCTAATCAGACATGCTTTCTTGAGTGACTGAGAGTGAGGGATTGAGTTATAAGGTTTATGTCTCTAATCTAAACTTTAAAACACATTGTTAAGACAAATAAACCAAAGCAACACTAGGTTGATGTTCTTTTTTTTAAAGTATATGTTATTGATTATATTGTTACAATAGTTCTAATTTTTCCCCCTTTTCTCCCCTCTGCCCAACACCCCCTTAACCCCAGCAATCTCCCCCCACCCAAGTCCATGCCAATGGGTCATACACACAAGGTCTCCTGCTTCACCTTGTCATATATTCATCTCCTTCTTTTTTTTAAAATAATAATTTATTTATTTATTTAACAATTAAAAATATCAATTCCTCCCTCTCAGACTTAAGATCCTTTATAATCTTATAAAGGACAATGGACAAAGGTCTCAAGCTCCTCTAGCTGCTTCAAGCTGGACATGGTTGTCGTCCTACCTACCCTTGGGTCCAGAAATCCCTAACAAGAGTGGGGGTGTGGAGGGGAGGCTGGCCTTCCCACATGGGGAAGGATCGTGCAGACTCCAGGTCAGCTGGCTGTCCCCAGACAACGGCATGCTTGGTTGGACAGGGTGGCATCCTTGTTGTATTCTGGCAGCAACAGATTTGGCAACAGGGTTAAGACAACATTCAATCCATAACCACTGGGTGACAAAAGGCAGGTATTAATTTTTCAATGTCCCACATTAGGGAAAAAGAGGGCTTCTTTGAAGGAAGTTGTGCCAGGCACATCTCACCTGTCCAAAACCCTTTTGCCCATTATACTTAGTTTGGGCTGAGGGACATATTTTAGGTTTACCCTCTCTCAGACCTCTGGATTCTTTCTGTCTAAGCCATTAGGATAGAAAAGAGAAACCGGTTTTAAAGTGAAGCCCACAGACCACCCCATACTTCACCATCCCAGCCACTTAGTTCAGCCAAACCATTGAGTCTTAGGAGGCAGCGATGCAGACAGGATTAAGCGAGGCCTATACATACAGACAATCACTCAGGCAATGAGATCATAGGCTTATGCCCTTTGAAAACAGAAAACACATGTTAATTTATGTAACATAACCCACAAACAAGTCTCTAAATCTGTAAGACTGTCTTATTGGGAAAACATGCAGTTGCAAGGCATTTGACATTCTTCTTGCCTGTAAATTAAACATCTTTGATGATACCACAGATATAATTTAACTTTCAAATGAAAACATATTTTAAATGAAAAGAAACTTTAAAGATGGTTAGCTGCACTACTTTATAGTCTACCACCGAGCATTGTGATTTTCCTTGAATCACAATTTTTCTCCCATGGATCACCCTCCTTGTCATTAAAGGGACTGCATTAAGTCCATTTTTAATTTATCCTGTTCATTTGCATAAATACAACAAGAGCAGCAAATGATCACTTATGATCTTTAGTTCTGCTTTGCTGGAATTTATGCAAGTAACATTTAGGGTGACCTGCAGTCTGCCCTTCAGGGCACAGAAGCTGAGCCACATACCTGGCATTCATCCTTGCCTGTAAATACCTGTCTTTTCCAAGTCCTTCTGGGTTTCCATTGTGCCTTAAAGTCCCTTCTAGCCATCTTTCAGAAAAACAACCTTCATTCCTTCCCTGGAAAGATTGCTGTGGACTGCACAGCCAACCATGGTACCAGGCCTTTTATCTTGTGGGCTTTTATTACCTTCAAAAGTCAATCCCAGTTCCTCAGGATTTTTTGGTAACAACCAGAGCCCAAGCATGTCTCCTTTAGGCATGACATTCCAGTCAAAGTCTTGGTCAAAAAAACCTCTATTAACAACTGGTCTTATATGCAAAGAACCTTATGTCATTACTTACTTCTTCAGGATGCCAAATTCTGGAGGGATCAGATAGGGAGAAAAATATACAGTGTGAAGGAATATCCTTGTCCTTCTAATATTCACTGAACTTGCATTTCCATTCTTTATATTTTCATTTTTTCCCCACTAAATTTATTTTTTTCCATTACAGTTGTCCCACCTTTTTCTCCCTCTTGCTTCCCTGCACCCTGCCCTCCCTTCTCCCACAGTCAGTCCTCACCCAGTTGTCCATGTCCGTAGGTCATTTATACATGTTGTTTGACTAGACCCTTCCCCTTCTTACCCCTTTCTCTCCCTCCCGCCTCCCCCTTTGTTACTGTTAGTTTATTCCTTGCTTTCATACCTCTGGCTCAATTATCTCATTTGTTTATGTTTTTCATTAGTCTCCTGTAATAGGTGATAGCATAAGTTTTTGTTTTTTTTTTTCATTGCCTGGCTTATTTCGCTAAGCATAATTCTCTCTAGTTCCACCCATGTTGTTGCAAATGGTAGAAGTTCCTTCTTTCTTTCTGCTACATAGTACTCCATTGTGTAAATGTACCACAGTTTTTTGATCCACTCATCTACAGATGGGCACTTAGGTTGTTTCTAGCACTTGGCTATTGTAAATAGTGCTGCTTTTTATGGCCTTTGCTGTGAAATCTGTTTTGTCTGATATAAGTATTGCTACACCAGCTTTTTTTTTTTTTTATGTCCATTTGTTTGAAATACCTTTTTCCATCCCTTCACTTTCAGTCTGTGTAGATCTTTTGTTCTAAGGTGAGTCTCTTGTAGACAGCATATTTGTGGGTCATGCTTTCTAATCCATTCGGCTACCTTATGTCTTTTGATTGGAGCATTTAATCCATTTACATTTAAGGTTATTACCAATAGGTATTCATTCATTGTCATTTTCCCCCTTTGTACTTGTGTTCCTCTCTGTCTCTCTCTGTTTCTTCATCTTCTTAAAGCAGACCCTTTAGCATCTCTTGCAGTGCTGGTTTGATGGAGATGTATTCTTTTAGCCTTCTTTTGTCTTGGAAACTCCTTATTTCACCTTCCATTTTGAATGAGCGCCTTGCTGGGTAGAGTATTCTTGGTTGTAGGCCTTTGCTTTTCATTGCTTGGGATTTTTTTTGCCATTCCCTTCTGGCTTGTAGTGTTTCTGCTGAGAAATCTGATGCTAGCCTTATTGGAGCTCCTTTGTATGTTATTAGCTGTTTCTCTCTTGCTGCTTTTAGGATTCTCTCTTTGTCTTTGAATATTGCCATTTTAATTATGATGTGTCTTGAAATGGGCTGTTGGGGTTCATCTTCATTGGGACCCTCGGTGCTTCCTAGACTTGCGTGACTCTTTCTCTCATCATGTTAAGGAAGTTTTCTGTCATTAGTTTTTCAAAGAGATTTTCTATCCCTTCCTCTTCTTCTCCCCCTTCTGGAATTCCTATGATATGGATATTATTACATTTCATGTTGTCCTGCAGCTGTCTTAGAAACTCTTCATTCTTGTTCAGTCTTATTTCATTTTGTTGCACTGTCTGGGAGTTTTTGTCTGCGTTGTTCTCCAGCTTGCTGATCTGATCTGCTGCTTATTCTAGCCTGCTTTCAATTCCTTCTACTGTGTTCTTCAATTCAGAGATCGTATTCTTCATTTCCTCCTTGCTCTTATTGATAGCTCTATGCCCTTTTTCATGCTGGCGTAATTCTCAGTAAATTCCTTGTAGTTTTTATGGAGTTCCTTGTAGTTTCCGCTGAGCTCATTGAGCTTCTCCATAATTCATGTTTTGAATTCCATATCTGATAGTTTGCTCCCCTCTATTTCATTTAGCATTCTTTCTTGGAATTCTATCTTTCCTTTTAATGGGGGGTTGTTTCTCTTTCTCCCCATTTTTGTGACTCTTCTTCTTTGTTGCTGCTTCTTAGATTGATCTGCACTTCTTGGATTTGCCCCTGGTGGCATCAGATCCTGTACCAGTCTGGCCCTAGGCAGCCTGTTTAAGACTACCAAAGATCTACAGCCTTTGTCTGTCTCCTTTAGTTGTTAATCTATTCAATCTGTGATTAGCCATCAGACTTAAGGACCATGGGTGTGGCAGCTTAATTCCTGTAAGCAGGGCTTTTGCTTCCCCTCAGGCTGACGCCACTTGGAGGGGAATGGTCTACCTGCAGTACTGGGGTTGAGTCAGCACTGGGACCCAGTCGGCTGCTCCCCTACTTCTCCCCTCAAAGCCACCACGCCCAACTCTCCCCAAGTGTCTCTAGTCCTCTCTGCCTTCCCTCTGCTTGAGCCCAGGATAAGTGGGGGCCAAAATATTTTTGTATGTGATTTGCTTAAGAGCTCTTTTTCTCCTGCTGTTTCTCTCCGGCTAGCAAGAAATCCTGTGGCTTTTCACTTTTCACAGCTGGATACTGTTTTACTTTCCACTCTGTTGCTGTAGGCTGGGAAACCCAGCTGGGGGTTTAGACCCTCCCCTTCTCAGGGGGAAACCCCAGCTGCTGAGCTGTTTCTCAGTCTCTCAGTGCCACTTGTGGGAGCCCAGCCAGCCCTTCCGCATTTCTACACTCTCTACCAGTCACGTTGTGATGTAGCGGCCTTTTCTGTCTCTCCGTGGTTATAAGACTTCTCTCCAGCTACTGTTCGGTTGGTTATTCCAGATGATTTCTCCAAAATTAAGTTGTAAATCCAGACTGGTCCTGGGAGGAGGTTAGTGTAGCTTCCAGTTACTTCTCTGCCATCTTGGATCCCTAGGTTGAGTTTTGTTAAAGATTCTGGCACTCATTTTTTAGAAAAGATGAAATCATTTGGTTGTGTTTTGGTTTAAATAATTAAGTCTTTTGCTAGTAGGCAAGTATGCCTAATGCCAATTGTAGCATATAGGCTGCAAGTAGATCAAGGTCTCTTGTGTTATGATATTGCTGGTGATCTATGTAGTAGGAATGAAGTCATTTTCCAAAACGGAGATGATTAACTTAATAATTTGTTAACATCTGGACCACCATCAGAGTCATTGTTTTTAAACCATCTATATAATGCACCTCATGTTGTTCTTAATTTATCATATACTGGGTTTTAAGTTAACCATGGTGACTTCAGACAGTTCAATGGCAGACAAAAATGCTTAATGTTGAGACCACTGTTCACAGATATTCTGTTCTAAATAGTAGTGTATCCATAATACTGTGATATTTAAATTAATGCAATTTTTCTAACTGCAGGGGCTCAATGAATACTTGATAACATTAATAGTAAAATGAACAAGGTGATTTTGTTTATCCAGGACAATTAGACATATCACTTTTTTCATGAAACTCCAGGACTCCCATCTCTGTTCATAATGTTCCTAGGAACCTAAGCTTTTCTTCTGAGTTTCCTTTTTTGTCTTTTCTTCTTATATCTTTCCTTAAAAAAATTGACGTTCCCCTTACTTCCATTTCTGAAGTCCTTTTCCTTTTTTTACTCATTTTACTCTCACCATTCTTGATCATTGTGTGGGCTTCTTCCAGGTTAGATCTCTTTTCAGGACTTTAAAACCCACAATGTCCAACTTTATCCTACACATTACCATCTGATTTTTGCAGAAGAATCTCACAATTATGTATGTTAAAAAGGAGCTCATTATCTTTCCCATCAAATCATCTCTATTCCTGAGCCCCACACAGTAGGATTGGGCTATTTGTCTACCTAGTCATCCATTTGAGGAATGCAGGAGTCATTCGAAATACATTCCTCTCCTCATCTTCTCTATCTCCGTAGTGACTAAATTCTGTGAATAATTTTTCCATGAAATGCTCCAATATCAGTCCCTTCATTCCTGCCAACTCTAAAGCTACTGCCATAATTCAAATCCTCATCATTTCAGCCTGGACAATTACAATAACATTCTAACTGGTCTCCTTGCCTCTAATGCAAAACCTCACTACTTTATGGTCCTGCGTAATACTTTACTAGCAAATTTGTTGCCAAACTTTGTAAATAATGTACCTCGTTTGTGAAGAAAGAACTTAAACTTATGCCCCTAATATATGTATATTTCTGCGTAAAATATCAACATGTGTTACTACACAAATATATTATAAAACGTACAGAAAACCAGAAGTTAAGTATGACTTTGAAATAAATATAATTAGACATTCTAATATTCTTACCACCCACCCTCTAGCACTGGATACAGTAGCACTGGTGATGGATACATCCCACTATGTAGACCTCTGAGCTTTCAGATAATCCCAAAGTTGTTCATATGTCTCATATAATCTGATCTCTCTGTACTCCTTTAGCCATTAGCTTTAACACACATACCCAGTTAGCACACTGCTGTAGTCCTGCTGAACCACTGTGACTCCCTGACTGCACCTGCCGCTGTGCCTTTGCGCCCCCTGCTTTCCCAGCTTGAAGCACCCTTCCCAACCTTGTCTCCATGGTGACCATTTATTGAATGTCCAAGGCACAGTTCATAAATCTTCTCATTGTTTAAATTCTTCCTGCAGTTTTACTCATAATACTCTATATAGAACTTCTGCAAGAACATCCACACAACCTCATTGTGCTGGCTTTTATCTATAATTATCTACTGATACTTGATCTTACACTCACTCCCCTTAAAAGTGCTTTCCTCTCCCCTCTACTCCTCCACCTCACCTTTGAATTTTGGTATCCCTAGCACCTAAAATTTTTCAGAAAATAGTAGATGCATGATAAATATTTGTTGAATGAGTAAATATATTTATGGCAAGTTTATCCTTAAACCAGAAGATAAATGTAAGTCCTAGAATAACAAACAAATCTATCAATGAATGAGGGTCAGTTCTCTCTAGAAAGTTGCTATACATTTGAAATTGGCATCATCACCAATCCCTGAAATGATCTTAGAAAATCATTTTACATGTGAAAGAATTGAGATGCAGAGATGGGAAGCACTTCTGCCACACTACCCAGAAGTTCAACTACATCTATTGCTGCGGGTGGCATTGCCACAATTATCCCTATTTTTTTCTCTTTTAAATTACTTTTATTTATCCCCTTCCCATTGATTTAAGCCTTTTCAATGTTTCCTGATTTGAGGGAAGGGATCACCCATTATGAACTTTGTTTATCAATGAAGGTACCACTCCTTTTTCCAGGTCAAAATTATAATATTTAATACATTGAGGGGTGATTCTCAACCATTAGCTATATTCTTCCTTTCATTTATTTAGGGATATTAAATGAATTTTCTTCCATGCTGAAGAAATGGGGCTTTTATTTGTTTTTCTTTTATTGCATCTGGTTCTAGATTCATAAAAAATTATATAACATGTAATCACTAATATAGATAATATAATATAGATAAGGTAAGAAGCAAAAAAATAAAGACTGTCCATGAACCAGATACCCAATTTAAAATATACATTGCTGATGCATTTGAATATGTATTTTTCTCCTAGTACATCTCAATGCTTCCTTTCCAGGTAATTATTATCTTGAAATTTTGCTTGATATTGCACTTATAAAATATGTCTTTTTCATGAGAGCACAAACATATTAGTCTATATTTTATTATAAAATTTAAAGTTTGCCACTTACATACACCTTTAATCTATCTTGAGTTGATTTAGTGTAGGTATTAGAGATATAACATTATTTATTCCAGCCCCCCCCCATATTTGAATAGTGAATGGTCTTGACATAATTTATTGAATTGTTTCACCTTTTTCTGTTAATTGACAACGATACTTCTTCATATTACATGTTTCAGTGGATAGCTTTCTGAACTGCCTTTTCATTCCATTAGGTTAATTTATCCATGCTTAGGCCAAAATCATACTCTTCCATTGTGATTATATAATAAGTTTTGCTATTTCTTATGATAAGTTCAACCATTTCATTTATCTTTTCTATAAGTGCATTTCCTATTCTTGGCTCTCTCTTATTCACAAACAATATTAGAATTAGCAACTCACATTCCTAAACAACAATAACAACAGACTATTGGAATTTTGATAGGAATTCTTTCGAGCCATATAACAGTTTTGAGAGAATTAATTTATTGTCTATGATAAGCATGTCTCTATTTTTCAGTTTTAAAGAGTCTGTGCATAATTTTAAATTATGCTTCCATTTTGAGATTAACATGCAGTCGTAGCACAAGAAATCTTAGGTACCCTTAACATCTTACAAATCTATAGTGCAATATCACAACCAGGATATTGATAGTTGTACAGTCAAAATACATAATATTTTTCTCTCATAAGAATCCTTCATGTTTTCTTTTTATAGCCATGCCTACTTTCTTCCCATTTCATTTACTTCTTTTAAAAAAAAAAATAACTCATTATTTATTTGTTTGTTTATTTATTTATTTTTAGAGAGAGGGGAAAGGAGAAAGAGAGGGAGAGAAACATCACTGTGTGGTTGACTCTTACTTGTGCCCCCAACTGAGGACCTGACGTGCAACCTAGCCATGTGCCCTGACTGGGAATTGATCAAGTGACACTTGGCTTGCAGGCCGACGCTCAATCCACTGAGCCACAGCAGCCAGGGTCCATTTCATTTACTTCTTAATCCCTGGTAATCACTAATATATTTTATATTTCTCTAAATTTTCATTTCAAGAATGCTATATGAATAGAATCATATAATAGTAACACTTTGAGTTTTCACGTAACATAAGTCCCTGGAGATTTAGCCAGGTAATTGCTTGTATCAATAGTTAATTCTTTTTTATTGTTGAGTGACATTATATGGTATGAATGTATCACAGTTTTTTAAAATTTACAAATTGAAAGATTTAAATTATTTCCAGTTTCTGACTATTATAAATAAAACTGCTATGACATTAACATACAACTTTCTGTGAAAATAAGTCTTTATTTTGCTAAGATAAATATTCAGGAATGCCACTGCTGGGTCATATGGTAGTTGCATGTTCACTATTTTAAGATAGTACCAAATGGTTTTTCGGAGTGTCTGTACCATTTTAAATTCCCACCAGCAATAGTTTCTTTACATCCTCTCCAGAAGTAAGTCTTGTCATTATTTTTTCATTTTAGACATTTTGATAACTAAATTTTATATATATGACAATTTCTTTATCATTCATTCATCAATGGACACTTAGGTTATTTGCATATCTTGGCTATTATAAATATAGGGTGTCACAAAAAATGTACCCACAATTTTAATGATTATAAAGTCTGTATTTATTAGCATACAGTTCCCTTTCAACATTCACAATAAACTACATAAATTTAATTTTTTATACTTAGTGCCTGTTTTCAAGTTGATGGCCATTCTGGCCCAGACATTGCTGACAATGTGAAGCAACAGAATCACAAACTTCAAGAATCATTTCATTTGGTATTTGGACACATTCTCTTTCAATGGCTACTCGTAAATTCATAAATGTTTTCAGGTTTTTTAGCATAAATGTTATTCTTGAGAAATCCCCAAGGAAAAAGTCTAGTGGTATGAGGTCTTGTGAATGCACAGGGTAATCTACAGGACCTCTTCACCCAATCCATCTGTTTGGCAGGTTCTCATTAAGATAGGGCCTTACATCACAATGGTGATGTGGAGGCACTCCATCTAGTTGGAAATAAAAGTCCTCATCATGAAAATCTTTGTGAATATGTGGCATGGCTGATTCCTGCAGTAAATTGAAGTAAGGAACACTAGATACAGTGCCTGCAAAAAAGAAATGGCCAGTTAATCTATGCACAGATAAGCCACACCACACTGTCAGTCCTGTCTCCGCACTTCTACCACATTTCCATACTTCCAGTAGCACTTCATAATAAACTTTCTTTGCTCAAAACTTAATCTGGTCTCAGCCATTATTTCTCAATGGTTAAATCTAAAACAAAAAACAAAAAAATTCAGCAAGTTACGAGCTATTAAAGTGTGGATACATTTTTTTGTAACACTCTGTAATGCTGCAGTGAACATAGGGGTTGCATATACTTTTTTTTTCAAATTATTGTTTTTGTTTTCATTAAATAAATTCCCAGAAATGGAATTGCTGGATCATATAGTAGTTCATTTTTAATTTTTTGAGGAACACTCATGTTGTTTTTCATAATGCCTGTACCGCTTTACATTTCCACCAACAGTGCATGAAGATTCCCTTTTCTCCACATCCTTGCCAACTCTTGTGATCTTTAGTCTTTTTAATTTTAGTCATTCTAATAGTACAAAGTGATATCTCATTTTGGTTTTGTCTTGCATTTCCCTAATAATTCTAATGTAGATGACTTTTTGTTGGTCATCTGTATGTCATCTTTAGAAAAATCTCTATTCATATCACCTGCCCTTTTTAAAAACAAATGGTTTTTGATATTGAGTTGTATAAATTCTTTATATATTTTGGGTATTAGTCACTTACTGGATATAAAATTTGCAAATATTTTTCCCATTTAGTAAGTTGTACTTTAATTTTGTTGATGGTTTCTTTTGTTGTGCAGAAGCTTTTTAGTTTGATGTGGTCCCACTTGTTTTTTTTTGTTTTTTTTTTTTCAGATTTAATGTGTTTTATTGATTAAAATATTACATTTGTGCCAACTTCCCTTCCCTCTGCTCCCCTCCACCCGGTGGCCCCCCTCCCTCCAGTTGTCCCCCCCTTTTAGATTATGTCCATTAGTTGTGCATACAGTTCCTCCCAACCTCTCTCCGTCTATTCCATTCCCTCCTACCATGATCCCCAATTCCTATATCATCTCCCTCCCTCTCCCCACTCCCCCTCCCTGTTGACCTCCCCCCTCCCACTTGTTTGTTTTTGCTTTTGTTCCTTTTGCTTTTGGTTTCAGATTTAAAATATCATCACCAAGACCTTTGTCAAGGAGCTTACTACCTATGCTTTCTTCTAGAAGCTTTATGGCTTTAGGTCTTATGTCCAAGTCTTTAATCTGTTTTGAGTTAATTTTTGTGTATGGTGGTCCAGTTTCATTCTTTTGCCTATAGCTGCCCAGCGCCTTTTATTGAAGAGATGTCCTTACTTTATTGTATATTGTTGGCTTGTCATAAGTAAATTGATTGTATGTGCATGGGTTTAATGTGGGACTTTATTTAGTTTCATTGATCTATTTTTCTGTTTTTATGCCAATACCATACTGTTTTAATTACTATAACTTTGTAACATAGTTTGAAGTCAGGGAGCGTGATGACTGTGGCCTTGCTCTTCTTTCTCAAGAGTATTGTGCTATTCTGAATTTCTTATGGTTTCATACAAATTTTAGGATTCTTTTTCTATTTCTGTGGAAAATGCAATTGGCATTTTGATAGAGATTTCATTGAACATGTATATTGCTTTGGGTAGTACAGGTATTTTAACAATATTAATTCTTCAGTACATGAGTGTGAAATATCTTTTCACTTACTTGTGTTTCATTTCTTTCATTAATGTTATGTAGTTTTCAATATAGAGGTCTTTTACCTACTTGGTTAAACTCTCTCTCTCTCTTTATATATATATATATACATATATATATATGTGTGTGTGTGTGTGTAATTGGACTGACACTGTGTTTAATAAGAATGGTGAAGTGATGAGCAAATATCCTTGCCTTCTTGCCTTTTTCCCAATTATAGAAAAAAAATCATTCAGTTTTTTTTACTTTTAAGTATAATGTTTGCTCCAAGTTTTCTGTAGAGGGTCTTTATTAGGTTGAGGAAGTTCCCATCCACTTCTATTTTCTGAGTACTTATTATGAATGAGTGTTAAAATTTTTTAAATGATTTTTTTCTACATTGTTCTATGAATATGCGATTTTTCTTTCTTTTGCTGTTGATACAGTGGATTACATACTGAACCAGTCTTGGAGTACTGAAATAAATACCAACTATTTATGGTATATACTTTTTATTTGCTGCTGAATTCTATTTGCTTATATTTTGTTAACAATTTTTGCATCTAAATTTCTGAGGCATATTGGTCTGTGGTTGTGTGCGTGCATGCATGCGTGTGTGTATGTGTGTGTGTGTGTGTGTGTGTGTGTGTGTGTGTTTGTACTGTCTTTGTCTGGTTTTGATATCAAACTAATACTAGTTTTGTAAAATGAGTTAAAAAGTGTCCTTCATTCTATCTCCTGCAGACATTATGTAGAATTGGTGTTAATTATTTTTTAAAGGTATGGGAGAATTCTCTAGTGAGATCACCTGGATATTAACTTTATTATTAGTTGTTTTTATAAGTTAATTCCATTTTCTTAATAGTATAGGATTGTTAAAATTATTTATTTAATGCTGGACAATTTGTGGTAGTTTATATATTTTGAGCAATTGGTGCATTTCATCAAAGTTGTCAAATTTATGGTGAAAAGGTGTTCATAGTATACTCTATTTACTTTTTGATGTCTGTAGAGTCTGTAGTGATATCTTGTTTCATTCCTGATATTTTTAATTTGTGTTTTCTCTCTTTTTTATTTGTCAATCTTGCCAGATTTCTCCATTTTATTGATATTTCCAAAGTGCAAGCACTTTGTTTCATTGATTTTTCTCTATTTTTTTTCTAATTTCAATTTTATTAATTTCTGCTCCTCTCTATTATTTCCATATCTCTGCTAGTTTTAGACTTATTTTGCTTTTCTTCTTCTAGGTTTATGAGGTAGAAAATTGGATTATTGATTTGATACTTTTGTGTTCTATGCATTTAGTGATATCAATTTATCTTTTAATGCTGTGTTAGCTATTTCCCACAGATTTTTATATGTTGTATTTTATTTTTGTTCAGTTCAATCTACCTTTGAAAATTGCCTCTGAGGCTGCTTCTTTTACCCATTGACTGAAAGTATGTTGATTAATCTCCAAGTGTTTGAAAAATTTTATGTTATCTTTCTGTTATTGATTTCTAGTGATTTTATTGTGGATGGAAAATATACTATCTATGACTTCAATTCTTTTAGATTTGATGAGGTTTACTCTACAACCATAATATGGACAGTTTTTACAAGTTCTGTGAGTTCTTGAAAGAAATGTATATTCTACTGTTTGTTTGTTTTTTAACCTTGTTTGAAACTAGCCCGCATGCTACAGAGCTGTTAGGCCAGCTTCAGTATTACTTTTCCTCCTTTTACGACCACCAAGACCAGTGTTCAGATCCGATGGGAAAGGGAGCTGGAGGGTTATTCTACTGTTCTTGGGGGGAATGTTCTACAAATGTTAATTAGTTTCTGAGTGGTTGATGCTGCTATTGCATTCTTCTATATTTTGCTATTTTTTTGTCTAGTTGCTCTATCTGTTTGATAGAGGGTAGATTAAAATCTACAACTGTACATATTTGTCTACTTTTAGTTCTATCAGTTTTTGCTTGATATCACTATATTTTACAGATCTGTATTTGGCATGTGCACATTTAGGATTGCTTTGTCTTTTTATTTTATTGAGCCATATTATCTTTATATAAGGTCTACCTCAAATGTTTGATAATTTCATTTGCTCTGAAGTCTGTATTTTTTATCTGATATTAACATAGCCATTCCTGATAAATGTTTACACAGTATATTTGTCTATTCTTTTACTTTTGACATTCCTATAGTCCTATATTTGAAGTGAGTTTCTTGTAAAAGGCATATAATAGGGTCACATATTATAATCTACTCTGTCAATATCTATCTCATTGATATATTTAGATAACTTCCATTTACTAAATTTATATTTAATATAAATTGGCTATATCTGCCACCCTAAGATGGCTCCAGTCTTACTAATTATTGTTGTCTCTTAAAGCTCAAAAAAACAACAACAAACAATTAGTTATTTCGTTATTTTATAATTTAATTTGTTTGGCTCAATTTTTAAACTGTCAGCACAAAGCCTAGTAAATTTTAATAAAGGCTTTAGTTTTTTATTCTTTGTATGTGGATAAACACATGAAATATGCAATCTTTTTTATTTTGTTTTCTATCTTTCCAAATTTAAGTATAAAAAACTTTGTCTCAAACTTACAATCGACAACAGTCTATGCAACCTGCTCTGGAAACTTTAGTCTATGCTCTGATGAGTTCCAGTGCTGTACACTGCCCCAGCCCTTCAAAATAAAATTGATGAGAAGAGATAGATAGAGGACCTTAGACTCTAAGCTCCATTAAGGCTTGAGCTGTGTCACTTTTATTTACCACTTTATACTTAAAGTATAATAGAGCACGGCCCATGGAAAACATTTGGTTAATAGTTGTTGAATTGCTGAGTGAACCAATGAAGCAGAGAACTGATTTACTAGCCCTCAGCTTGAGAACAGTCCTAAGTTGTTAGAAAGCCCCCGCACCTTCTCCTGTTCATACCCAACTCCCAACTCCCAACCTCCAAGGCACGGTGCACAGTTCAAGTCCTTCACCTTTTCTAATCTCCTCCCAACTGAAGGTGGTTTCTCCCCCCTTCCAGAAATCTTGGATTACTTTCTACCTCTTTCTGGAGATATTTATGCACGTCTCATTATAACCCTGCAGCTCTCTCTGGTTTGTGAACAGCCATCCATCTCTCTTATCTTATCACTACAGCCCTTGATACAGTGTTCTATACCCATCACAGACTGTTGTTGAATATCTACTTCTGAAAATTGTGACTGCAGGAGGAGGATGTTGCTATTGTCTGGGAACCGTTCTGTGATGATGGTGAAGGATAGACAAGGTTAGAAGATGACCCTTCAGGTTTCACTGCAAAGAAACAGATGGTCAGGAAAATATCTATAACCAAAGCTTGCCAATGGTATCACAATGACTTTGTCTTCAGAACTATGTTATGATGTAAATTTTGCAAAGTGACAGTATCTCCTGAATAAAATGTCAGCTGTAGTTTTAACTTTGTCAGCAGAATTGGTTTGCTATGTAATTCAGTAGTGAGATTAGGTAGATATATCCTAAAGATAAATGAGCAAGGACTGAAAGTAACAAAAAAGTAAGTTACAACTAAATTCAAAGTCTTGATTTAAAAGCAGTTCCCATCTCAAAAAAATCTCCAGGCAAGACTAGTTAGACTTTTTAACATAATGATTCTTGTTTGCTTACCCTTTTTTAATTTTTAATTTTTCAAAGTGCCAGTTTACTGAATGTTATTTTTTGAAATTGCTTCTCGTGGAAATTTTAAAGACAGACAAAGTACATGAGAATGTACTCTGTTGAGAAACCTTTACCTAAGAAAAAGTTATCATAGGTACTAAAGGCAAACAGAAATGTATTTATTATATTCTATCAATCTAAGACCAGGGTCCTTTTCTCTTCTGAGCTCTTAGATTAAAAAACAAGGTGGGGGGGTGGGGGAGCTGAAATGACTCTAGAAGGATGTATAGAAACTAGCCAGGTGAAGAAATAGTTTTTCAAACAGAAGAAATTGGGAGAGTGAAGTTATATAGCTGATACAAAGTATGATGTATAGAGAGACTTTGGGCTGAAGTGAAAGGCCGGTGGATGATATGAAATAAAACTAAACAGATGAATTCAGAATCTTAGATGTGCTTAGAGAGCTTGAAATTTATGTTTTATTAAACCAGTAAAGGTATTTTCCACTTACCCATTCATAACTATTTACTGTGCTAAATATTGTTCTAGATATTAGAGATATAGCAGAGGACAAGACACTCTGACTTTTCTCACGGGACTTATATTCTACTGAGAGGTATGGAGAAATGAATAGGCAATTAAAATATAGTAAATGCTTTGTGATCTGCAGTGAAGAGACTTGACACCTTTTAAGAGTTATGGATATTTTAGATTAGTCCCTCTTGGTGCAGTTTAGAGATGGCTACAGGGTGGCAAACATGACATGCATAAGTTGCTAATGTTATAGAAGTAAAGAATCTGCTGCTACATAGCAGATACTTAGTTAATGGCCTAAATCCTAAACCACCCCCTACTTCTTGTGAGGGAGATTGGCAGATGTTCTTTAAAAAATATTAACCTGACTAGGAATTGTTCATGGGGGTAACCCAGGAAATCCATACAGGTTTATTTTGGTTTCTTGTTGTGCTTATTTGTTGTTTTAAGAAAAAAGTAAAATAAAGAAAACTAAAAGTTAACTAAAGTAATTTTGTAGAATAATTTCTCAAAGATTTTTTTAAATGAAAAACTGGAATACTTAGTTATTTTTTCTCATATTTCTTCACACCTTCTGTAGACAGACCTCCATTAGTATTTATTATAGTACTGTAATCTCCAATTACACACCCCAGGATTAGAGTACTGTGAGCACTCCAGGACTCCAAGGTCAATCCTAAGCAGAGAATCTAGGATGTCAGAGAAATATTGTTCTCCAAACATCATACCAGGGCCACCTGAGTGGCTTGCAAAAAAGAAGGTTCTTGGAGCCCTGCTCCAGAGTACTGAATAAGTTTTTATTAGGAGGCCTTGGGAACTTACCTTCTAAATAGAGTTCTCAAAAGATTGTTATATACAGTAAAGTTTGAGAAACATTGAACAAAGACTCAATTAAATTTTGGTTGTTAAATTGATTGATATTCAAAAACTTACTCTTTTTGAGTAGAATGTATCTTATGATAAATTTAGGATTAGCTAAAATTATATTTGACCTTAAAAATCCCTATTATCTATTTTTGTTCTTTTCATATTTTTGGCACCACTGTCCTCAATGTCACAAACACAAGCAGGAAGAAGATATAAATGTCTGTACACAAAAATGTATCTAGAAAAATGCCTGTGACACTCTTACCTCAGTATATCACATCAGTACACATTGAAGGAAATTATCCACATTAAGCCCCATCAGGAAACTGAAAGTCATCTCTTTAAAAACCTCTAAACTTCAAATATAAAGAAGGGGGTGGGTAAAGATGGTCAGGTATTGAGAGATGACCATAGGGCACACACTTTATATTTATGAATTTGTTTTTCAACAATCATGTAAAGTAGATAATTTTCTTTCCATGTTTTAGAAAGAAAATTTAAACTTAGTAAGTAAGGTCAAGTAATTTTCCCAGAGAAGGTCCCTATTTTTAAAAAATAAGTTGTCATTTATCCCCTTTTCCTTTTTTCCTTCGCCCATTTAAAAAAGTACTGGCAACAACAGAAACAGATGCTAACAAAGAATTTTGCTTCTGTAAGATTTGATGTTTAGTAGCTAATTTAATGGTAGTCTTTTCTGATATCATTGAGCAGTACCCATATTTTGTATTAATGTCTCATCTCTGACAACAGAAGATGATAATAGTTGATAAATCAAAGGTTCAACTGTCACTCCAAGTTTTTTTATATTTCAATTTGGATCACACACAGTAGGTCTACTTCTAACATCCATCCATACCAAAAAAAAACCCATGAACTGCTTCTGTTAGACAGTAAACTGATTGGAGAGAGCCATATCTCATTCTGGATTGAGTAACTAAGACACAGAAGAGTGAGTAGCAGCCAGTGATTGTGTATTTTTCTCTTAGCCAAGAGAGCAAGTTGGGGGTCAGCATTAGACTACAACACTTCGCTATGCTTAGCTAAGGCACATTTGTGTTCAAAGAGGCTTTTAGGAAACCAGCTAAGGCAAGTGCATTTCCTTCATAAACATATTCTAAAACATTTTAGGACTTTATGTAACACCATTTTTGAATATGTTACAAAGGGAAATTTAATATAATAATTCTGCTAAAAATAACCCTGGAGTATTGTCCATTATCTAATAATCACTTTGAGAGGAATATGGGAAGAGTATATCTCTTCTCTAAATCTGTTTCCTGTATTTTAAAATATGAGCAATAGACTGGATAATTTCTAAGGTTCCTTTTGTCAATATTTCTTTAATGATTTTTTATAGATGTCTGTAATAAATGTGAAAATCTTTTCTGTTAATTGCAACTTAACTCAATATAACTCAGTAAAACTACATTGATGGATGACTTGGCATAAGAAGTGCCTTATCAAGGAGTCAACATACAAGCTGAATTTGGGGGACTGAATTCTAACTTGACTCATTTCAACATTTTATCCTGATTTTGCATGTCATATCTATAAAGGCCTTTTTATGGTACTTAACAGTAATGTAAATTACCAAAACATTTTTGGATGTCCACTATATGGGGCTGATAGGTTGAGTATATATACAGGTTTGCCAGGGACAGACCTTTTTAATTCTCTTACAGATTAATAAAAACCCATTATTCATGACCCTTTTTCACTCTCAAAAGCATATGATTTGAGTAATAAATTATATGATCACCCTATTTCTTACAACACCTTTGTAAAGTATGTCTTGGTCTCCTAATTCCACAGATCAGGAAATGGTAACTAGCTTTGGGAAGTTAAGCAACTTGTTTAAGCTAGCAAATGGTGAAGCCAAGATGAAAATTAGTTCTGTCTCATGCTAAAACCAATGTTCTTAACCATACTTTTCAAGGATTCTCTTTCCTACCAAATGCAGAAAAAAGTTACTTCAAAAGTAATACAGAAAAGGGTATTACATCTTTTGTTTTAATTTTTTTTTCTTTTTTGGTACAAATAACCTTCACTCTTTTCACATATTTCCTTATGTTAAACTCAAATCAACCTTGTTGCAAATTCAAGTGATTCCTATGGCTCTGACCCAGCAGAGCTAGAGACCAGCCAGCTCGTCACGAGTATTTTATTTTTGTTCAAGGTGTATTTATCTCTTAAGCCTCAGTAAATGGAAGACTTGGCTGCAAAGAACAAAGGATAGAGGTTGCACAGGATGATATGCCGCTTTGGTTCACACATCTGCCACAGAATTGTGTGGGAGATTAGGCAATGTTGAGGCTTAGAGTGGTGAATAAAATGATATTCTGAAGAGGAATGATGCAGTAAGTTATTCTTTACACAACCATTGTTCTGAGAAGAAAGGAGGAATCTTTTGTAGATTCTTAATATTTGGACACATGGCTTAGAGAAGCATGATTATTGCCCTAAAACTATGCATATTTGAACCCAAGTGGGAGCTTCTGAAGGTAGTTAAGAAGGAAATGGGGTAATGGTAGTTAATATATGATGGTGTTATTTTTAGGACAATATTATTATTTCAATTATATGGAGAAGTAAATAGATTCATACAATTTATGACTTGCATGCTCAGTGTTAGAAATAAATAAACTAGATCTTGAACTCAGGACTTCTAACTCTAAATCATCCTGCCATTCATTCTGTTTTCTCATCAATCCACCTTCCCAGTTATCAAAAAATGTATATCACCACTGATTATCAAACATTTATTAAGTAACAACTTTGTGGCTAGGCCAGTGGTTCCAAACATAGATGCCTATTTGAAACATGGTGGGATCTTTTAAAGATGCTGATGATTGCCTGACTGCAAACCTAGATTTTCTGATTTAATTGATGTGGTGTGTTCTGGGAATCAGGATTGTTAAAAGCATCCCAAATGATTCTACCATATCACGAAATTAGGAATCTACTGTGCTAAGAACTTAATTAGAAGCTAGGAATAAAAGATGACCTAGGCAAACTGATTAAAAATTGCAATGAAATAGGAGATTCAAAACCTACCCTTCATACCCTAAGTGTACATAGAGACTATTATAGCACTGGGACCAATGATATTCATGACATCCAAGGCATATGTAATAAAAATTACAAAATTTTACAAGCTCTTAGAATGTCTGGTCTTTTCCATTTAGAGAGGTCTGGTGAAGAACATAGAAAATGAGAATAAGTTTGTTGAAGTGCCTTCTGTTTATGTGAAGTATAAACTGTGAAACATATGTCTTTCCTCTGTTCAAAACATTAAGTAAAACAGTAGAGTGAGTAGAGCAAATTGTTACTGAATTAGCACCTCCCAACAGCTGCTCTCATGGGATTATTTAGGCTTCTTTTAAGGATCATGCTTCAGATTTTGATGTGATGGGAAAATTTTAAAATTCACTTTGAGAATGATCTTTCTCAGATTCATATGGTTAAATGATCAGAGGTCACATTGTATTTCACCAGGAAAACCTCCATCAATTTGATGCAAAGTGGGCACTCTTGAATTCCAAGGGGAATGAAAAATTGATGGCTTTCCCTCTAAGAGCATGACGGGTAGGGAGGGAGCTAGGTTGTGCCCATAGGTGGCTACTGTAGGGTGTTCCAGGGTCTTCCCCTTCAGACGGCCCCAAAAGTCAAGGCACATTAGTAATGAATCTCCACCTTCTGTCCAACTCAATCCTGAGTAATCTTCAAACCCAGGAATATTTCTGGAATAGCAATATTATGACATCATCTAAGACAAGCAAGCTTAACATTCTCTTTTTGGACTTGGCTAAAGCTTAAACGAGTTTGCTCTAAAAATGGATGCATTACAAATGGGGGCAGTTGCTCTGTGGCAGGGACTGGAAGCAGTGACTCAGAGGCAGAACAGATATTTACATATAATCTACATGTCCCATAGCATTTGTGGTTATACTTGCCAACCCATTACATATTAATTTTGCTTGTGAAATCATACGATTGAAAGGATATAAAAAGATCTTAGAACTTTCTGGTTTCTTGCTAAGTTGCTACCAAGACATTTAGGAATGATACGTTTTCTCATCACAAATCTCTCCTTGCTCTTTCATCCCTGGAAACAATGTCAGAGCAGAGTCCAGAGCTTCTGGCTGAGGCCAAATACAATTGGGTGTGAACAGACACATGCTATGACTGTGGAGGGACACACTGCAACCAGGAAAGTGTGCATGGTACTGAGCTGCAGGTGGAAGGAGCCTCAGGGCAGCCCAGCTCCCCTTGACCTCCACCATTGCCTCCTTTCTTTCTCATTTGTCCTTTCTTACTCATTGTTTAAAGAGCCTGAATTTCTTGTAATGATGGGTTGTAGAAGGAATGATTATTATATGCCTGTCAGTTTTACATATGCCATCTCATTTAACTCAACCTGTCAGTAGCTATTATCATCACCTCCCCCGCCAATGTCTGGACCAGGTGTTTCTGCTGCATTCTCATAGTAAATTCAATGTTTAAATCTATATTAACATGGCATTATACTTGTCTATTGTCTCACCAGATTGTGTGCTTCCTGAGTGTAGAGACAATGTTTCCCTTTGAACTATTATTGGCTAAGCATTGAAATGTCACATAATAGATGTTTAGTATAATTTAAATTTATTTTAAATTTCAGTGACTGATGTTTGCAAAGGAAGTAAGTATTAATTGAATGAATAAAGAAAACTAAAGTCCAGGAAATTTTAAAGTAGTTTGTTCAAGTTTACACACAGTTATAAATTGATCAACCTTGATTCAGACTCCAAAGCTCCAGGTTCAGGTCTTAGGGCTTTTCCAGCTTTCATACAGTCTATTTCGATGAAGATGAAATACAAGCTTAGATGTTACTGCACGTTTTCATAAATTGCTATTGATTGAGCTTTCTAGGTTCTGTCTTCATACTAAGTTGTCTGTTACCGAAATATAAAGTTAGATGGCTCCCAAGACAAGCTTATGAAGGAATAATAAGATTTATCCTAGATGGTTTGGTTTATATTTAAGGGATAGGATATTTTGACTCTATCAAACTTAAGGGAGAAACTTTATATAAATTATAAAATTCTATGGGTAAGTTTATATTTCAAAAATTATAATAAATAAATGGTATGCTTCTAGTCTTACATGGAGTGTCACTGTACAACTATTTTAATACTTAAAGATTCTTACAGTTTACAGTGATACAACAATTAAGATTAAATATCAGATTGATCAAGAAATCATCAGATTTTCACAGTTAAGTTATAATGTTAAGATGAGCTGGTTAGAACATCTGAAATTCTGCTTCTTGGTTCTACTTCTGATATTTTGGCAAATATAAGACAAGAATTGAAGCATATATGTTCAATCACAGAAATAACAAAATAATATCAGTGCTATTGATCATAAGGTAATTTTATGCAAATATATATATTTTGAGCATGAATTATCTAGACAATATCTTCAGTTATCCACAGTATTCCTCCTGTGTAAATATAGATGTTGGACTTCTCTGTAAAGATTTGTACCTCTTTATAAAATGGAATTAAGTTATGGTTTTTTCAAAGAGTCATATATATCAAGCCCAACTAGGAAAAAAGTCATAATGAGAAAAGAGCAACATAAAAATAATATTTAATATTGAACATGCTGCATCAAGAAATATAAAATTATAAGAGACATGGTTAGTAAGAGACATAATTTTTCAGTTGCTCTATTCCTATTATTTCCATTAGAATGAAAGGAACTAGGAAATGAGAAAAAATTGAAACTGCTCCAGCCAAAATGATGAGAGTAATTAGAGAAATCTACATTTGGCTGAAACACAATCAAAGTGACAGGGCTATTGAAATTCCATCTCCCAAACACTTAAATACAGTTAAAAGAATTCTCTACAGAAATCTGTGGTAGTCATAACATGATGGGGTGTAAGTGGCTGGTGGCAGCAGCTCAAGAATACATGGAAGGCAGAGTGCACAGAGTGAAGCAGTTGGTTCTAAAACTCCCAGTACTTTATACACACACAATCAGCTGGAGGGTCTGCAGTCCTTCAGCCACCTACCTGCCCTGTCCTGATACAGCCTTATGTTAGTAATATCTAAAAGATTTCGCACATTTAAGAATATAAAGGATTGAGGTGTTCATACAACAAATACATATTTACTGCCTATAACATATAGGCACTATGTTAGCTGTTCTAATTGCTCATCGGTCAAAAACAGACACACCATTTTGCTCCAGACTCCTATTCTTAACTGTTATGTATGCGTTTCAGATAATGTTTGTGTAGAAAACAAAACATAGGGTCAAAAAATGTGAAGTATTGGCAAGGCATAAAGAGTTTTGGAATACAAACTGCATAAATTGGCTAGGGAAATAGGAAGGGGAAGCTTGTGGATGGAGATAAAATTTGGGGCTCAAAGAGATGGATAACTCATTGAGTTTGCAAATGGGTTACACTAGAAGCAGCTGAACCACAGAAAACTCTGAGCAGACAATGATTGTGTAGTTGGAGAAATCATTAATGATGACTTTGTCACTCTATGGTCCAGGGAATAGATGGTGGACATAGAATGGAGGAAAAGATTATCAGAGTTAAGGAGGTCATGAAACTGAGGCAGCATTTTTGGCTGGGCTCTTCATGGTGGGCCTGGTAAAGTTATGCTGCAGAGTGTTTTTATGTGTATGTGAATGTGTTTAAGACATGGACACCCTGCATTTCTAGGTTCTAAAGTAGTTTAGGAACTCTGAGTCCTGCCCATAAAGCTCAAGACACTCTGATATTGACTTTATAGAAATATATTACCACTAAAATAAATGCCAAAGAATACATGCTATTACTACATGTTTATTAATTATGCTAATCCTTATTCTGAAATTCTAACATATGCAAAGTGAGAATTTACAGAAATGGAAAAGTTCTCAAAGTTGTGCTTTTAAAGGTGGTGGTTTGCATTTTTGTAAATACTTTATTTGTTTAATAGACTTTAAATATAATCTTAAAAATCCACACAACAATGTAGATGTACTAAATAAAGTTAATGGTAAGTTTTGCTATGTGCATTGTACCACGAAAAGAAAAAAGATCTCCCCATTCCATCATTTTATTTTATATCCAAGAGAGTCTAACTAGCTTGGTATAAACACCATTTTCTTTCGGTGGTTATTGTTCAACATTCAATTATAGCACATTGAATGAATAAGAGAAAGAGAGAAATTTGGCCTTATTTTAAATTTTGTTCAATTCAGCACACAGTTTTTGAACTCCCCAGGAGATGCCAGGGACAGTGCTAAGCTTGTGTAGAAGGCAGTGGGAAATACCACAGAAATACCTGTCCCGTAGGCACTCACAGATTAGTGGGGAAGAAGGAGGCATCAATAAACAGATCTCTTAGGAAGAAAACTAGGGTTAAAGATTCTAACATGAACTTAAACAGTATGTTTTGGTGAGTAGGGAAGGCTAAGACTGAGGATGACTTTGTTCCTCATTTTTAGAGCATTTTTAAAGAGGTAATAAAACAAGGCTATGTTTCCCATATAAATTAGTAGGAGCATGAAAATCTATAGAGCCACTGCTTAAAGAGAGCTGATGAGCTCTAGAGGATTTTAGACAAGGTCTGTCATTCAGTCCCCTTTCTTCACCCTACCTATACCAATGCTTAAAGGATTGGGGTTAGGTTTCTAGAATCAGAACCACCTTAAACTTGGACAGCTCTTGAGACACATTACAATGTCCTCCTTTCTCTCCCAAAGTTCACTCTAAATGTCAAATGGATTCAACCTCAGGGTTCCACAATGACTGACTACATCAAAGAATTCTTATTCTTCTTGTTTCTTTCACTGCCAGGATTAGAGCGCAATGAATGCCTATGCTCACCATTGTTGCCTTTTCACCCGGTCTTGAATCCTTTGTGCTGTCTTTCTTTCAGAGACAGAGATCATACTCTGAGGGAAATGAAAAATGCATCTAATACAGATTCCTCAAGTTATGGATGAGGAAACAGAGTTCTTGACTTGCCCAGAGTTTTCCAGTTTTTTGATGAGTTATGATAAGACTCTAGTTCTCTGATCCCCATCATAGCCTCCTCCTGGTGCTCATACCTCCTGTCCTTTCTTACCTTTGTGGGTGTTCAGGCTGGTAGCCATGTTTGTTTAGCCCTCACCATTGATTTTCTACCCATGCCTAGTAGTTTCCCCATAGTTTTGTAAGGCTGAGGGTGCTCTCCCTGGATTTCAGGATTCAAACAAAGGCTTTCTAACCCAGCTTGATAAATTATTGTATGTAGTGTTACTTGAGAGAGATTTCATGGCAATATTTTGTGTATTAAGTCTCAAACAGAAAACAGATACAAGCTGCAATATTAAAATAGAAATTCAATATGATATAGATAGTACACGTTGATGAGAATAAATCTTACAGCCAAGTACATTTCCATTTACAATTTTCCATGGACTTACAAAATCTGAGTTGGGCATCATTGTAATAAAATTAGATTGAAGAAGCAAATTCTTACAGAATAGTCACAGAGATATAAATGATAATTTAGCAAATATAGTCAATAATATCATAATAACTATGTATGGTGTCATGTGGGTACAGGAAATATCAAGAGGACTACTCTATGAAGAACATGATTAGCCACTATACAGCACATCTGAAACTATTACAGAATCATATCGAATGTAAATTATAATTGAAAAATAAAAGAGGAAACAAATCTTTACAGATCACATTATAGAAGAGAAAGATACATGACATTTTTAATAAATGTAATGAAGTGTCTTAGAACTCCCTGGATAAGCATTGTTTTTTCCACTGTAAAAATAGTTTATACTGATAGAGAACATTGAAATCACCCTCTTACCCTATCTGACTGCATTTGCTAAGGTGATGTCCTATTGCTAAGTAGCTGTGCCATTTTCACCCATTTTGTGCAGTTACCAAAGAGTCATTTGCATCTGAGTAGAATCAATCTGGGTTGAGATCCTCATGTTGTCACTGTCATTTGAGCCAAATGATAACCTACGTATTGGTCTCTTTATCTGTGTAATGGGCTACCAATTACATTAGAGGGCTTTGTGAACACTGTATAGAATCCTACAGTAGACTTCCAAGTATGGGGCCTACCACATTGTATCTCTCACCTCTAAATGGGGCTTGGGTTTTATAGGATTGCAAGAATGAAATTGGAGTGTTTTAATTCTTTGAGAGATTGTTTTGTACTCTGTCTTGTTCAAAGTTTGATTAAACTTCTTAGGCCATGGTGTACTATTTAAAGAAAGCCTTTCTAAATAAGAGGCCCAAGAGCTATACATTGGAATATATGCAGAAACTGACAAAAATACTTCTTATTCGAGATTACTATGACCTTGTGTCAGTACAATGTGAAGTAAGGATGTGGTTTGGAAATGACTCAGATTACTAGTTAAATAGTAACTAACCACCCATACAGTTAGATCCCAAAGTAGATTATTTTTAGAAGATGGAGTGTAATTTTTTCCAATTTTGTCCTTTTAATAGTCAACCCTTTCATATCTGTTTTAACTAATGCTAATGTTAAATTAAGTTTGTCCATTGAGTTACATGCCACAGGTATTCTCATCCTTTCTTATCCTCACATCTTCTGTAGTTTTTTTTTATTTTCAGTGTTCCCCTTCCCCTAGCTCTATTGAGATACTACACACAACTTAAAGTAAGTTTAAAATATACAATGTGTTTATTTGAAACACATATGTATTGCAAAAAGATTACCACAATAACGTTAGTTAACACCTCCATCACCTTACATAATTACATTTTTTTGTGCATGATGGTAACATTTAAGATATACTCTTAACAACTTTAAGTATATAATACAGTATTGTAATTATAGTACCATGCTGTACACTTACTCATCTTATAGCTGGAAGTTTGTACTCTTTGACTAACATCTCCCCATTTTCTTCAGCCCCATGGCCTCTGGCAACCACCATTCTACTCTGTATTTCTATGAGTTCATCTGTTTTAGATCCTACATAGAAGTGAAACTTCCTAATTTTGCATAGTACATAACAGGCAAAAAATATGATGCAGGTATTTTAAATTGTCCTTAGTGATAGGTAAGTTGCAAAATTATTTTTAAAAGTTCAAAAGTTTCTGTGTGTGTGTGTGTGTGTGTGTATTCCTTTACCTAAGATGTGTATGTGGGAAAAATTACCTTTTGAGAGATTTTCTGCTTTTTGATGGCCTCCAAGTGTTCTGGTCTCAGCTTTTCCTGGGATTTGCCTGCAGCTCACAGACAGCAAACAATCCCTGAAGTTCTCAGAGCACCCCAGATGGTGAAGCATGGTTAATGTATGCAAGTACCTAGCATAAAGAATGACTTGGACAACTGAGTAATGTAGTAACCAGTGCCCTATTTATCATGCACATATGAGATAATGCTCCTTATACAAATATGTTCTGTAACAGGATGAATTGTATTTTGGATGATGTATCAACATGAGGAATCTACAGACTAGCCTCACCCTGTCAAAATATTGGAAGATAAATCCATCTTCCTGCTTTTTGTTTATTCCTATTTCTTATTTTTACTACCTTTTTTTAATTCAGCAATGTTTATATTATTAATCTTTAGGAGTAATCTTGGATTCTCGCTTGTATTTTGTCTACAGTCTAGTATTGAGCTAATAACTTACAATGCTAAGCATTTTGCTGGGTTAAGGACTATCATTTTTCATGCTAACTAATTTAGTAAGAAAATCAGGTGAATAAATGCACAGAACAGCAGATGAGAATTAGAACAGGAACCACAGACTGAAGGCTACTAATTTGCTTACTATTTTTAGACATTGCCCTTTTAAAATACTGATGATATTTGAGTAAGTTAATACTTTGATATATTCACTGTCTCATAAATGTATGATTTCTTTTAAGAATATGATTTAATATTTTTATTTTCTTTTTAAGTGTACAAGTGTTTGGGTATGAGTTTGTTATACTCTGGGTCTACCTCTTTTTCTTGGAGAATACTTGTATGACTGATTCCCTTAGCTTCAATGGAGACTTTCACAAACTTAGTGAAACTTATCTGTCTCAAGAAACAGACAATCCTTTAAGATGCTATTTCATTTTAGTGTTCAGCATTCATCAGGTAACTGGACATAAAATAGAATACTGCATTAATAAGGACAAGAGAGAAATAGATTGGAATGAATATCAAAGTTTTTAGTGTCTTTTTTCTTTCAGACATAAAATGGAATCGCAGAGGTGAGCTTCTGCCCTAATGAATTCTTCCTTTAGTTAAAATATTATCCTTCTCTGCTGCCCTCAGCAGAACCACCTAAAAGGAATAACTAATAAGAGTTCACCTGCCACCTTTCATACATGACTAAATTCAGATTGCCTAGAAATCAGAGGCAACAAATATCCCCACCTGCAAAGAAATCATAATAGAGTACATTTGTGTAGTTCTTTCAATTTCATAATGTCCAACATTGGCTTATGAAGGCCAGAAAGCTGATTTTGTTGTCCTAATTCTAAACTGAGATGAGGTAGATTATGTTTAAAGACTCTACAGAAAGATTCTGGTTTGCAGAGAATGCTTCAGAAACACAAATTAGATTCACCAACAGGGCGGCACACATTAGCTACAAGAAAGGCTCAGATTGACATTCCCTTTTATAGAGGCAAACAAACTTACACTCTCTCCTAGATGTACTCACACACTTTTACTAAGTTATTTTGTGGACCTTATTTTAAAAAGTTTCAAGTTTTAAATTATTATGCTTCCTCTGTTATGTGAACACCTTCAGCTAGTGTCTTCCTAATTCACCAAAATTATACGTAAACTTTTGTTGTAAAAATTCTTTCAGTTTGTGAGAAAACAACCTGGCATAACAGAATGCACAAAACTGAATTAAATCAAGCCTGCCTGAGTTTAAACCCTGGGGAGCTGTGTGACCTGATGCAAATATTTTGACTTCTCTGAGGTTTAGTTTCCTCACTGGTGAAATTGGGATGATAAGTGTATCTATAACCTCATTGTGTTGTTGAGCTACTTGAATCAGATCCTACCTGTAAAGGATTTAGCTCTATCAGCCACATGGTAAAATCCTAGTATTATAGATATATTACTAGAAATGAGTACAGATCTTGGGAAAGATTAGATTCACAAAAATAGTAATAAAACCTGTTGGAGAATCCCCGTGAAGAGTAGGCTTATTGCAGGGTGAGTGTAGAACTGAAGGGCAAACTAGGTGCTCAAGGAACCCTGATGCAAATTTCAGTTAGCAGAGGTGAATCTAGATGAATACCAAGGCAATGACTACAGTTCATGGCTCACAAACCTAAAATGACTAAAAAATTGTCAGGGGCCTTGAGTGCTGCACATGCAAATGGAAATAAAACAGACTAGATGGTTTTATATCTAGAAATATAATTTACAGTCAAGCAATTGTGTCAGGACAGGGATTTTCTGCATCTAGTTTAGCACCCAAGTTCTTTCTGGCAGGATCTGAGGAAGAACATATCTTTTGGAGTTTGGCAAATCATAAAGAGGCCCATCTGTTTGGAAGGAAATAGTCTTTCCCCATTGCTCTTTTACCAATTGGAGGCTTGGCAGATAAAAGATGTGAGCTGTAGGAAGTGAAAATGGGTTATGATAGCAGAAAATAAAATCAGAAAAGACCACGTATACCTCTTTATCCTGCGCTGTGTATTCAGGGGACCACTAAATCAGAGTTTTGGTCACAAAAGGGTTTGGAAGCAAATTTACACTTGTGGAGATCTTCGACTAACCGCTGAATGAGTTAATATGGTTGATCTTTCTCCCTAAGTCCTGAACTCTCTGTGGAAGTAGTATTTTAACTCTTAAGAATTCCATTTAGTACAAACACTATATTTTTACAGTTATTTTTACAGAGTTATCCCTATGGGTGTCTGTGAAAAGTAGATATAAATGGTCTTTCCTCAAATAATAACTGTGTAGTCTATATTTCTATGCACTCTGAGAACATGCAATGTGTCCCAATCAGGCACAATAAATTCTGAAGTGATGCTCAGGTATTCTTTAGAGGTACATAAATCCACATCTAAATAAAAAAAAGTTTGCATATTTATGCGAGTTGGAAATCTACCACATTAAATGAAGACTTCACTGTTATTATTGAAGATGATGTATGAAATGCCACACTCCAAGCAGTGTTTTAAAATAGCACCTTATCTAGAGTCAGCATCAGGTGAAGAACTGACAAGCCCTTTAGCTTCTCAGAGGCTCTGACAGCAGCCACTGTCACTGGAGGGAGATGGTAGCACAGTTTAAAGCCATGTTGTCAGCGACAATTGTGTACATGTATTACATACTAAGATGATTTCTGAATTTCCATGCTTTCTAGGAGGCAACACTCTGGAAATAACTTTTCCCTTTAGTAAAGGAGGCACATTTGTCATTTACAGTGCTGTTGTCATGATATAGTTGACATCAAGATTTTTCTAGGTGAAGCATGTTAAAAATTGCACCAGGACCCTCCAAAGTCATGTCTCATAGTGTTCAAAATGTCTTCTGATCTTTACATGGTTGAAATAGTTTGGGCTATGTTCTGCCCCGAGTTGTACCTCTTATAAACAAGGAAATACATTGTACAGGAATGTCATGCTAATCACCTCACATGTTATCTCTCTGATTATGCTTATAAACCCCAAATAAATTTTATCGGTAAAGACATAGAAATATTTGGTGTTAAAGGGCAATATCATCCAAAATAAATTGGTTCATTTACAGTGTAATCATTAGGCATAAGATGACTTGAACTGTCTTATTATGTAAAACTGCTTCAATGATTATGAATCTAAGACAAATCTTTCATCTATACCATGCCTTTTCAGCCTAATTTGAAGCAAATCTCAGACATTGCATCATTTTATCCTTAAATATTTCAGTATACATTTTAAAAATAATTGAACTTTTAAAAACACAACCTTCCATACCATTGTTTTATAAATTAACAATGATTCTCTAGTTAAATATGCCTTTGAATGTTTAAATTTCCAGTTATTTCACAACAATTTTCCCTCACCTTCCTCTTCCCCTTCCCCTTCCTCTGTTCTTCTTCTTCCTCTTAATCAGAATCCAATAACATCTAAATATTAAATTTATTTGTCTTATCATAAGAGCGCATTTTAATCCACAGGTTTTCTATCTCTATCTTTTTTTTTTTTTTCATCTGAAATGTATTTGTTTAAGAAACTATTTAAGGGTTACTTGTTTTATAGAGTTGCCTCATTCTGGATTTTGTTGATCAGATCCTTGTGGCATAGATAACACATTCTATGATTTATATATTCCATAAATCTTTAGTTGAAACTACTGCAATTTTAAAAAATATACTTACATTCTTTTAAGATATATAGCTAGAAACTATTTCAAAATTCATCTACATGAGAAAGACTTATTATCTTCCTTTATTTCTTATATGATGCTATTAAATACTTCCTTCCACCACTTCCACAGGTATAGCATAAAAAACGATAATAATAACAATGATAATAACAGTTTCTCACAACAAACACACGAATGGGTACTGGCCCTTTATTGCCCCTCATTTTGAAATGTTCCATAAATAGAAATTACTAACTGAATTTAAGTGCTATCAGATTTATTCTAAAAAGACTATGGGTTCATTGCTTTAACTTCTTTTTTCTCTCATGTGATATACGTTATTAATTTACAACATAGCATTGCTTTATTATAGAGCCCTTTTTGAATAGGATAGCCAAAGTAACCAAAGAGCTGATGAAGGAGAAATAAAATAGGACAATGACCTGGAAAGTGAGGGGCTCTGAAGAAAAGTTTTGTTTAGTTCACAGTTGACCTACAGCCAGCCCTTTTGATAGGAACTGGGAAGGACTTTTGTTTTTGCTTTTTCACTCCCAGGCTCTGCAGAGTGCGTGGATGTGCTCTCTGGAGAAAACAGCCTGGAAACCGAGCATAATATGAAACACCATGAAGAAGAAGGGTTTGATGTCTGATCATATTGGATAAAATGCTCTAAGTAGACCTATTTTTGACATAAGTATTTTAGACAAATTTAAAGAAATATATTCTTGACTCTCTTCATGATTTGTATGTCATAGATAGTTATTTAAGTTAGGTGGTAAGGACTTTAAGTAAGAGACATGACCCATTGCTTATAACCAGAAACTAGGCAATTAAAATGTTTTTAGTACCAAATAGAATTTTTAAAACCTGATAGACAAAATATGTATCTTCATAAAGTTTAAATCTATGTAGTTTCTGGTCAGTAATGATTCTCACCTCATCAGTATGGAGCTTCTGCTGAGATCATTTGCACTTCTCTTGGAGACATCAGCACATATTGAATAACTCCTCAAATACTGGCAAGTCATATGATTCAAAGTTACACCCTTAACCTGCTCAAGAGAAAAGAGATCATTACTGTTTGTCTGGAAGAAAGAAAAATACAAAATCATTTATTTATCACTGTGTACATGAACATTTTATCTGAGACATTTATTCCTTCTGAACTCGAATACGATATCTCAATTTATATATGAACTTTAGTGTCAAGTGTGTAAAAATGTCTAGTGAACATAAAACAATTAGCAAGCAAATCTAAATCACTAAAATGATAATTTTTATTTTTGTCAAACCAAGTTAAAATTTTCATTTAGAAATCCATATGGCATGGAAAAGGAGAAAAGGAATATATATATATTGAGCACACAGTACATACAAACACAGGAAACTGGTGTAATACCATGTAGGGAGAAAGCAGCAGAGCTTTTAAATCAGAGATATGCTCTCTGACATTCTAAAACTTTGATTAAAATGTTATTATTAAAAGTTAAAAAGATTTACTCCTGAAAACTTCAGTACAATGGCTGAAGGACAGGATAGTAGTAGTAGAAAATAATGACAATAATATCTGGTAAGAAGTCTGATATATTTGTTATTACTAGCTAAGCTTATGGTGGAATCAGTTTTGAAGTAGAAATTGAATGACTGATGTCTGATCTAGAATCCACCACTTACGAGTTCTGTACAATCAGGTAAGCCATGCAGACTTCCTGCATCTCTGTTTTAACATTTCAGAATGGAGACCATAATAAGACTACTATAATATCTTGCCATTTAAAAAAATAACTTTTTAATGAGAATATGTATGTACAAACAGTTTGTAATGGTGTTAAACTTTAGCCACTATTATTGTATTACTGGCTCACCATTGTTGGAATATGTAGTTAGAAGGATTGTTCTGGCATACATTTATGAGACAGCTGGTGAGAACTAAGGATGCCATTTGGACCAAGAAATAGAACAAAGCTAATTGGCTACACAGAGATGCAACCCATGTCCTTAGCCTCATTAACCCTGTGCTCTACGAAGTAAGCACATTGTTTGTTATTCACTAGCTCACTCAATTTACCTTTCATGAGTCTGGTCTTCAGCTGGGCATTGTGTTATAAAGATGAATGAACCATGGTCTCTGTCTTCATGGAGCTGACAGTCTAACAGGGAAAGCAGGTAGATGAGTAAATTAATAGTTAATGTACTGTATACTAAATGAATGCTACAACAGAGGCTTACAAAAGTGCTAAGAGGGCACAGAGAACTACCAATACTACATAGGGAGGTATAGTATTCTCATCTTGTTACTGAATTTCTGGAACCTAATATGTTTATATCATAAAACACTTAGGTGCACTTAAATCTACATGTTAAATAATAGTTAATCTAATTCCTCAGTTGGAATATTCAAAGACTTTTTTTTCTTCTTTTGATTTTTAACTTTTTTTTTTTTTAACTTCAACAAATGAATACTTATCTCCCAGTTTCTGTGAGTTATAAACTTGGGAATAGCTCAGGTGGTTTCATTCAGCGTGTTAGCAGAGGCTGCAGTGAATCTCAAAGCTTGAATGTGGCCAGAAGTTCTGCTAGCAAAATAGCTCATGCATGTGACCGTTGGCATAGAGCCTCAGTTCCTATTTGACTCTTGGTAGAAAACTTTAGTTCCTTTCCTTGTGGGTTTCCTCTTAGACTGCTTGAGTATTCTCATGACATGGCAGCTACATAGCCTAGAGTAATCAAACCAAGAGAGAGTGGGCAAAGAGAAAGTTGCAGTACCTTGCATAATCTAGTCTCCAAAGTTATACACTCTTACTTCCTCTTTAAAATGACACAGTTTTTAAGTAACCCATAATTTAATGGAAAGCCTTAAGAACAGAAATTAGTAGGTTTTTTGCTATCATGAAGTCAACATTTTGCAAATATTTCCAAATTGCATTGGATGGTTTATTCCCAAATATTTGGTCTCCTATACATTATTCAGTTGCACAGAGCTAGAAACAACTTGCTATTTTAGATTTATATTTTCATCCTCTATTATCTTGGAAGTTAATCTATTTCACCAATTCATTTGAATTAATGCAGAGAGCCAATGCTGGTCACAGTTTTTTTGTTTGTTTGTTTGTTTGTTTTTTGTTTTTTGTTTTGTTTTGTTTTAATTGTGAGGTCAAGTGATAACTTACCCATTTCCTGAAATAAAGAGTGAGGTTTTCTACAATGTTGAAAATACAAGTCAATGTACACAGGATTGATTTACGCATTTTTCAAGAATTCCTCTATTATTTAAAGCCAACCACACAGACAGTAACAGCGTTATTCAAGAAAGACCCCTTGATCTTTTTGGTTTAGTCAAGCTTTACTACCAATAAAAAATGACCAATGACCCAGACACTTTGCAATTCTCCCACCTGAACCATAAAGGAAACAAATGATCTGGGCCAATTTATGTCTTGGGATATGGGAGCTGAATGGTACTCTAGAGGTTTTATTACTCTTAAAATTGCTGCTGAAAAATGTGGAGGAGAAATAATCTTACTGTCTTAATCAATCATTCTGTAAGTTTTGGGGGCATGTACCTGCATGTTGTGAGCATGTAAGTGTATTAACTTCCTATCCTATATTGTTAATGTTATAATCCAAGAATTTGAAAATCTCTTTGCAGAAATAGAATGTGATTTATTATTAAGAATGTGTAGAATTCTGATTGTTATGTGCATATCATTGTGATTATACATTATTCAATTCAGGTACTCAGCAGGTAATAACTACCCATCAAGAAACAAGAAAGTTCTGTTAGAGATTTTGATGTCCCTGCACATCAATAAAGTCACAATGCTCTGTCACTCTCTCCAGTAGTGACATATTTTATTAGCAGCCAGTGTCCCTCAAATACATGATTCCTGCCACTTTCAGAGGTGTAAACAATTTACATTTTGAAATATATAACCAGAACTCTGATTATTAGAGCTGAGCAGTGCATTTATCAGCACACACACTGCTTTGGAGCATTCATAAAACATTTCTTCTTAAAATCAAAGACTAGTGATCACCACCCCTGTTGTTATTACTTCACTGAGAGAATTTGAATTATAGCAGTATTTTCACATCTCTTTTCATTACATTCTATACACATTCTGAAGAGTGCTCAGGGTTAGGATTATCTTACTTGTATTTCCTTACATGGGTTTAAACATTATATTCCAAATTACTGAGAATTTATATACATTGCACTATTCTGGGTGCTGGGGGCTCTTAGCTGAGCATAGCTTCAGGACTGTGTTCTGAGTATTGCTCACAAAAAAGAAAAAAGAAAACAAGAAAGGAAGGAAGAAAGAAAGAAAGGAAGAGAAGAAAGACTCTAAGAATGAGTGTTCTTTCCCCTGTGTATCAAAGAGATTTCAAAACAGTATATTGCCTAGGCTAAATTTTTCTGTATAAAAGACTCAAATTTCGCATATTTTCTACTTTGTGGTTGAACCAGTTTTCCTTTGGTAGTATTAAGTGCTTATAGCCAAGGTCAGCAGAGCTTTGTCTTATCTGCCACGCTGGTGACTGCTGAAGGTGAGGATCACACTGCCCCACTGTTTGCCTGCCAGTGAAGCTTTTTAGACCGGGAGCAGCTCTTCAAGTCCATTAACAGTCACTAAAGCAGCAGGTTGAACAAGCTGTGCTGTTATGAGCTATAGGTGGGGCTGAGAGCTGGAAACCAGAGGACTCAGTTACCAGCACCTGGCACATATAATTGTGTTAAATTTGCTGACTATTTTTTGATCATAGAGATATTATTTATTGGTTGTTACATATAGTAGGTGGAATGTATTTTGCCTCAAGATTTGTCAAAAATGTTCTATCAGGCTTAACTGTTCATTTTACTGACAACTGTCACATTCAATATATAGGTAAAGTAGTCATTTCTAAAGTTGGTCAAGGCATATTCACCCTTAAATGTACAGGAAAATGCCATACAAACCTGTGTGTATGCTTCTTAGACTGTTTGATCTCAGCTGATAATTAACTGCTTTTCAGCCATATTAAAAGCAAAGTGAATTGAAATAAGCCAGCAGAACAGATGCAGCTAAAAACCTACACATTATTCCAGGACTTGAGCTTCTCTAAGGCTCTATTTTAAGATCCAGTACTTTTTTTTTTTCTTGTTTCAACAGGAGGGTTAGAGGATAGAAAGTGCTTTATTGATGTAAAGTGGGAGCTGTTACTCTCCTCACCTCCTCTGCTCAGCAAAACTAAAAAGAAAGCAAACCCATTCAATCCCTAGCCAGCTCTTGAAAATGCTAACATCAAACCGGAAGATGATATTTCACAGTGAGAAGCAAAACCTTTGCATCACTATAAGTTTTCCACCATTTCCCACTTCGATCATGTGTGTATCCTTAATTCAGAAATTTGAGGAATTGCATTCAAATGGCTTTCCACACATTAAAGAAAAAGAAAACCACTTGGGAAGAGGCACCAGCATGCCTCTCTCTAAATACTGGGGCTTGTTAGCTGACTCTCCGTGGCTAATTGGGAATTATACTGTGTGCAGTGTGCTTTTCACGATTCGAAGCACAACCAACTACACCTAACCCAGTAATTATTAAATTATCCGTGTTATCAAAGAGGCTGCAAATGTGGCTGGCAGAATGGGCCGAACGATTGTCTCCTAAGTCATCACTTAGTGATAAAGGGAAAATTAGTCTAAGGAAGTTCGAGCATCTAAGCGTTTTCCCCAGTGATGAGGTTGCTCGCCACAGTTAGTTGTCAGTGCAGTGGTGACGGCCACACCTGGCAGCGGCCACAGTGCACCTTCTGTGAGCAAGGGCTGAGGCTGAGCCTGGAGGAGCTGCTCTGTGCAGCGGCGGCGGCGGCAGCAGAGGGAGCCGAGGTACCCGTGTCAGAGGAGGCCAGCGATCGCGGCGGTGCTGCATTCCCCAGCGCTGTGGCCGCGGCCGCGCTCTGCTACTTCCCGGTGCGCACTCTGCGGCGCTGCTCCTCACCCTCCGCTGTGGATGAGCCTCGGCGCTCGTCAGCGCACGGAAGACAGCCCATTTTGCTTTCTTAGAGATAGGGGTGAGAAATGAGCTGGCGGAGGAATTTGGCAACGAAGAGAAGGAAAGGCAGTTTCGTGCCAGCAGCTAAGTTGTAAAATTGCTTTGGAGGCTGCCCGGGGAGCACGGTAGAACTGACAAGAACAGACACCGTTGCAGACCAGAGGCATGCCTGATTGCACTTGAGTCACATTGCTGGGACACAGACAGCCTCCGCTCCTGCTCTAACTCCTTGTTGCTGAATAAAGGAAATGAGACTAGAAACATGAATCTCCAGTGGTATTCCTGAAAGGAAAACACATACACTCCAAAAGGAGGGGAGGAACAGCGCAGCTGGTGTGTACATTTTTTTTTTTTTTTAAAGGAGAATCCCTCAGGTATGTTCTCTTTCCCTGGATGCGCTGCTTTATTTGCATGTGATTTTTGTGCCTGTCTTTTCTTGTTGATTCTTTCTTTTTGTTGGCACTTTGAATCATGGGTTCTCCTAATGTAGTTGATGTATTTGTAAATGCTCAGTTGTCCTGTGTTTATAATAATAATGGTTCTATTAAGGGTCATGGACCTCCCAGTAATTGCTTTATTTTAAATTCAAAGTGATAAATGATTGCTTAGTTTCTGCTCAACTTTCAAGGGAATATCTGTTTAGGGAAAAACAGGGCTGGGCTGATAGGCTGGGATATTTCCTAATCTCTTGGGATTTGAGGTGTGTGTGTGGGGGGGGGGGGGGGGAGGTGGGTAGAGCCAAACTGAAAAAAGAAAAGTTAAGGGCTTCTAGGAAGGGTTTTAAAGCCAAGGTGTCATAGACTAGCAGTGTGTCACCCAAGGTTTTTCAGCTTAGCATTGAGGCTGGAGCAAATTGAGCTTTTCCAGTGGTTCTGTATTCCGACCTCTTGATCAGTGCTTTAGGATGAAGATCCTGAAGACTCGCTTTCAAGAAATAAATTGCTTAAATCATGTACCTGGTTTTGGTTTTACAATTGTTCTAGAGTACCGAAGGAGGAAGTCTAAAAAATCTCTTTGGTCCAACAGCTTGAGTGAACCCTAACTTCTGCAATTACATCATCGATATACTTGTATAATAAAGGGAAAGACAGATAGGGCAACAATAGTAATGCTGGATGCCTTTAGGACCTAGGCTGAGATGACAAAGCTTAAAGTCAATTTTCCTTATTAGGAGTTCAAAGAAAAAAAAGGAATGAAGTATGTGGGTAACACATAAAAATGAATTTTTAGAAATAGTCTGCATTTCTTTAAAAAGCCAAGAAGATAAGTTTGTCTCATTATAAATATAGTACTTTGAAAACAGTGCTATCTTACACTTCAATACATATTTTCACAAAGTGGGTAAAACTGGCAATAAATGGAACATACATGTGTTTAAATTAAGAGTCTTTTGGGGGTGGGACAAGAGAATGAGAAAGTTTACATGTACTACAATTTTATATACACCAAAATATTTTATAGACATTTTAACTGTTCAGTAATACAAAGAGGTAATGCCAAAGCTCCAGGACCCTAACTTTTAATTATTGTAGGACCTACTTGCTTATGGTTTAAAAGTTCGAATGCAATAGAGGTAAATAGGATTTAATTTATAATCTGTGCATACTGTAAAGTAAATCACCACCCTGCTCTTTTAAAACTAAAGCCTTATTTTTGCCAAATGGTAGCAATCTAGAACTCTAAGTTAGGTCATACAACAAAATCAGGAAATCGGTCATTTCAAAATTTCACATAACAATGGAATCACAATGTTGTAAGTAACTGCAAGCAATTCCTGGGCCAGAAGAGCAATTTGGAAAATAGGCAAAGAGTTGAGTTTACATGCATTAGTAGAGTGTGAAAAACACGGTATATATATTTTTAATGTTGACATCTTTTATGAGGAGGACTTTACTATCTGTAGATGGAACACTATAGCAATGATACAAGAGTAATTTTACTGAATTCATTAAATGATTTTTTTCAAACTAATGAATAAATCGAACTAAGATTCTTTTAAAGAATATCAGAAACTCTTATATCCAAAGTTGCCTTTTCAAACCACAGTAGACTTCTGTTGGGAAAGTAATTTCAAAAGAATTGTGGACTTGGATTTGAAGGTGGATAAGCAAGTATGTTTTTGTTTTCTAGCATTTGATTATTTGTTGTTGAACTTCCATTACAGAAATTTGGAATTTTCTTCTAGAAATTATCATCATCATGTGCTTGGACAAATCTATGCCCAGGTGAAATATGAAGTAAACATGTTAGGCCTAAAAAATTCACTTTCCATGTGTTTATAATTAACAAAGTGCACTATTTTTCTTTCTAGGCCATCTAACACCTTTCTATAGTTGCTAGTCCTTAAACAGGAGCAATGAAATACAGAGGGGGGCAAAAGTAGGTTTACAGTTGTCACTATGTGAAACATAGTTTATTCTTGTATTATTATTTATTGGTTATTATATTATTTTCCATATGAACAACTGTAAACCTACTTTTGCCCCACCCTGTATGTGGTACACAGAACTACTTGCTTAAGAACTCACTGATCACTAACAACAGGTGACAACTGTGGTGATTCCCCTTTTAAAGACAAATTATACTGTGTGTATGTGTATGCACCAGCTCAGAAGGTAATGTTCTCCATGTCTTTGTTGATTTAAAACAAATCTGTGATTTTGAATATCAGTACACTTTTGGCATGATAATAGCTTTTTTTTTTTCAGTGCTGCAGGCACTTCCATGTCCTTTGACCACCCCAGCTAATGCAATGCACTTCCATGCGTTCTCTGAGATATTATGCCACCTGTACGTTATCTTCCAGTTTTGATACTATTAGCTTCTTATTCATTTTTTCCATCCCATAGTGTCTGGTACAGAAAGACTTTTTCTAGAACCTCTGAAAAGTGGGAATCACCTTCTCATCTGAGAAAAATATATTTCTGCTTTTTGGCTGGAAATTTTAAATACATGCCAAATTTATTTCTAAAATGCACTTTTAAAGAAAGAAATCCACTTTCTAACTATATTATGGTTTTTACATAATGTTAACTTATGTAATAATATACACTTAAATTAGTGTTACTCAAGCAATAATTGTGAATTTAAGGAAACAAATTTGCATCTTTTCTTGTTGCTGTTGTTACAAATCCTTTCTGGATCTTAAATTGTCTCTGCTTGAATGGCTAGGCTCCCATTTCCTCCAGATTAACAAACGGGAGAGTGGTTATTAATAGCCCCCAGTCTGCAGTTTTGGGGCTTATAGAAGACTGAGTACCCAGTTCTATAATCTCTATAGAGATAATGGATGCTCCACTTGTAGTCTTTTAAAGCATGGTTAGGAGGACAGATGTTATTGTTTTCTCTAGATCGAAAGTACTCCAGAATAGAAGTAGAAATGAAGACACAATCATTTCTCTTTCTCTTGTGAAAATGGTTGTGATCCAAGGTATATAAATGTCTCCTCCCTCTTACACATTCTACTTATATTGTATAGCTTAGCCTCAGCATATAGAAATTATTATAACCTTGATATGGGAGAAGATTTTCTTTTTCCTACATAGAAAGTTAATTAAATATTGTGTGAAAATAAATGCTGGTTAACAAGATAGAAACTCAATATTATAAATTTTTCTCAGAGTTTTTCAAATTTGAAAAATAGTAATCAGAAAAGATGTGTTTCCCTCTTAAATATTTTATTGTCTTTATTAGATTCCTACAATCTCATCTTTAACCTGTCTCTATTCCCAACAGCCAGTCTTCATTGTCCCAGCTCCTGCATTAAGGGTGAAACATGCTCTGGTTCCAAGTGTTCTGGACCTTGAGAATTTGGATGCAATATGGTATTTTTTTTTTTTGATAGACAAAATTGCTTTGTGTGAAAATATTCTGCTTCATATATTTTATAAGTTGCAATTATGTTCTCTCTAGAGGTAGTTTTTTTGTTTTGTTTTCCCAGGCATATTACACCTACTGGAAAAGAAAGAAAAAGAAAAAAAGTAGCTATCAGGCAGGATGACTATTTCTATGTTACAGGTTAGAAGATGAGGACTTACGCACAATCACGGAGGCAAGTTTCTGACAGAGGGGACACTGTTGATCTGATTGTAGAAAATCTGGAAAAAAACAAATGTGATTTGAATCATGTCATTGTTAAATGGCACATAGCTAAGAAAACCTAAACAATTGCTTTGTTTATTAATGAGACTATTTAGTAAAAATTGCCACCTGACCAGTGTGGCTCAGTTGTTTGGGAATCGCCCTGCAAAGAATAAGATTTCCTGGTTCAATTCCTTGTCAGAGTGCATGCCTGCGTTGCGGATTTGGTGCCTGGTCTGGGTGCACATGGGAGGCAACAAATCAATGTTTCTTGCCCTCTCTTCCTCCTACCCTCCCCCTCTCTCTAAAAATAAATAAATACATCAATTTCCAATGAGATAAAAACACAGAATTAATGCACACAATTCAACAAGAGACTAGTGCTTTTTGCTGTCTAGCAGAAAATACCGGAATTAGTTAAATCCTAGTTCAGTCTCCAAACAGCTGCATACACTTGGGCTATCACTTTCTAAGCATTTGTTTTCTCATCTGCAAAAAAAGACTATTTGTTTGATAATCATGAAAACACCTTCTAGTTCTTAGGCTCTGAAACTATATGAAATTTACATGATTCAGACTCTACAGGGTTGACTCCATTTGAAATGTCACTCTGATTTGCTTCTCCTGAGGCTAGTGGTTTATAAATATCATTTACATGCCTCAGAAGCTGAAGAAGCAATATTATTAGTCTTTTTATAACTTTTAAGAAATTTGTCAACTTGTTTTCCTTTGCACAACTAGGCAATGATAAGTAGTAACTTAATGATATTTCATTGTAAATACATATTTTGTATAAAGCCCTGTATTTGCAAGTCATAAAATATTTGCTGCAGCTTTGAGATATTGAAATGCTGCCATTTCGTTACAAGAAACAAAAGGTATTTGGTTACTTAGCCACTCACTTTATTAGAGTCATTCCATAGAGCAGCTTTAGTGAGAGCTTTTAAAAATAAAGTGTATGTACATACTCTACTTAGTAATTTGAATAGATTCACTCTCTCTTCTTCCAGCTGTCTTTTTTCAGGACAAGCATACACAGGAGAACATGCTACAGAGAAGGGGATTGCAGGAGTCTCTCATGGCTGAAGGAGCAAACTTAAGTAGGGAAGCTTCTACAACCTAAGAAAAATTTAATTTCCTTTTTAATTTCAAAAAAGGTTGGTTGACAGGAGGCAAAATATCAGGATCAATTTTATATATGTAAAAATTAAAATTTAATTCTAGTTACTTCTTAGAAAGTAATTCATAGGATTAGAAAATTATGCTAAGTAGCAAATAAAGTGTCACAGTAGTGGGGGAGCATTCTCTTCACACTATCTATTCTCATTGAGGTGGTTTATGTTACATGTCTGACTAAAGTCGAGATTCAACCCCTCTAGTTTCCCCCGAACAGCTCCTTTTTCTGATTTCCTCATTCTCTCAGTCTCAAATCTTGTCATCCTTACTTTCTTATTCTTCCTGCTGATCCCTGCTCAATTACTCACCAAATCTTATTTCCTCTTTTATACATCTTTTCCAGCCATTCCTTCTTTCCTACTCTTATTGGCACCACCGTAGTTCAGGTTCTTATCTCTTTATGACTACAGTAGTGGTCTAAACTTCCAATTGTTATCTGTTATATGAGCTTCTCCTCTGAGCATCTGTTCTGCATACTACTGCCAGATCCATTGTCCTAAAAATGCTTTGATCGTGGCACATCTCATTTCCTGCTCAAAAACTTTCAAGGACACCACATTGTAAATGAAATAAATCCAAAACTATTTTGTGTGGCGAAACAGATCCTTTTACAAACAGATCCCAGGTTGCCTTTATAGCTTTCTCTTATTCTAGTTCTTTGTCCAATATCTGCCCCAATTAAACATATTTCTTAGTTTCCTAATTCTGAAATTTTATACAATTCTGTAATACCAAAGTATTCACACAATTCATTTATTAATACTTTATATACTTTTTTTGTGAGGTATCCTTTGGTCTTGACCTTTAATTTAAACCTTTTTTTATTGTTGTTCTATTACAGTTGTCCCCTTTTCCCCCCATTAATCTCCCCTGATCCGCCCATAATTTAACCTTTACTGTTGCAAGTATCTTTAAAAAATTCCTAGCAAGACTATAAACCCGTTAAGTAAAATATCTGGGTAAACTTTGGCAAGTTAGTTAAAAATACTTTATCTTAACTTTTGAACTAGAAAATAATGGCATCATAAACAGCATGCTTCACAGAATTTTCATGAGCATTAAATTAAAAAATATAGGTTAAGAACCCAATAGTGCTTGCTATTACTAATTGTAGTTATGTTAGTATTTTTTTACTATCGTGTGTATAGAATGTGGTGCTTAATAAACCTCTTTACTTATCATTTAATTTGAAGTCTGTCATATCAGTTGTTAGATGAAAATGCCTAGTTAGGGAAGGAGAGGGACTGGTACTCAAAGTAGGAAATAACAAAAAGAAAAAAATGAAAGGGAAAAAGTTCAAACCTCTACTGAAAGGCAGAAGTGTACTTTCAAGAGGGAGGGAAGATGAACAGTAATGGGGGAGCTGCCTGCCTGACTTTATTTAGATCAGAACCATACACATTATAGGTCTGTGTCAATTTTCTGTACTTGATCAAGGGGTTTGAAACTAAGTACTACCTTTTCAGTTTGATATTTCTAGAAACAATATTTTTCTTACTAGCTGTGTGTCCCATATGCTCCCTCACTTCCTTGTTCTAAATCTTCCCCTCTTAACTTTAGTGGATAGTCAACGTGGTTTACCTCTCTTTTATTTAGTCATGTAGCGTATCCAGCTTGTGTCCACATTATTGGTTTCTATCATCCAGGTTCCTGCTTTATGGCATCTAGTGCCCAACAGATTCAGCAACAGCCACTATTACGGAAAGAAATCCAGGGAATTCCCAGTGTGTGTGTCTATGTTTGTTGTTTTCCAGAAGGAATTCTCAGGATATCTGATTATTCTGAGATAGGAGGCAATGTAGCCAATTAGACAGGTGCTTTCACCTGCAATATTCTCTACTGGAGGAAGATTTTTCCAAAAAGAGTGAATGAGGAGTCTAAGAAAAATCTTTAAGTTCCTCAGTTAACCTCGAAGTTTCTAAGTTACTGAATAATGATGTTAAGGGAAGGGAATGACAGTTAGTTGGGGCATACCTGACCAACCCTAGAATCTATTGAGAGAAAACTTGAGCTTGGCCTTTAAGTTTTTTTGTGTGTGTGTGTGAGTTCCTAGATATTATGTTACCTTCCTCTTAAAACACTTGACACTATTAAGGTTTTACTAATTTCTGTCATAGTTGGTTCCACTTCTCTACCTTTTAGGCCCTACCCACAAGATAGTATTTGCTGATTGTTGTGTTTGATAAAAGGTGTAAGATTTATATGATATATAGAGAAACCAGAGGATTATTGTGCTTGGAATATAAAACTTCCTTCCATAAGACAGAGAAGATAATTCTTAGAATGCAGGACATTTAAAAGTCCACAAGAAGTGGCACAAGTTACAAATGTCAAATTTAATTCGAATTGTATACAAGTTATAGAAGCACCAAGTAAATACTTGTCAAACTACCTACGGCTCTGGATGTCTGTTATTCAATTATTTCTCAGTTAATTTATGTTTTATTATGAACCCAATCTCTTAGTTCATTTATCTAAAACTCCTGGAGGACAGATGATTGACTGGACTGTTTATTACCAGATAAAAATATACCAAAAAGTAAATCCTGTCCATATTTTAGTGCAAAAAATTTGTTACTATATGCCTGTGAATATTAATAAGTGATAAAATCAAGCAATGTGAAATCTAATGGGGAGGTACTGTGAATTCCTACTTATCAGGAAATAAAAAATTAGTAAGCAATTAACTTATCTGTGGCAATACTTTAGAACAGGGATAAACATAATAGGTATTTATAGGTGATGTTACTACTTAGAGATTAAGTAAGATGTCATTTTATATCTGTAATATTGTATAGTTACAACGTATTTTATGATGGCATGGCAGATTCTCAGTTTTCCTTCAGTGCTTTCTACATTATAAATTATTAAATTATCTTTGTTATAATTGGTACTTATTTAATACTTTCTAGTTATTTGCAATCGATAAGTAGATATTTTGGAAAAATAGGCATTTCTTATTTAGTTAAATAACAATATTAGTGATGAGGGATGTCTGTAGGGGTAATTAGAATTCTATTGATTTGGTACAGGAGGTAGTAGAAATGACCTTTTGAAAGTAAGTTAACTTCTATGAGTTGATTATTAGCACTGAAGGAAATATTCTGACCCAAGATCACAGCCCTGGGTCCCAGCACATCATTTTGCAAAAGGAAAACAATCAGCATAAAGAGCAATAGAAAAGCAGTTACTGTTTTGCAAAATCCATCTCTTTTTCCAGAAAAGAAATTTAAAGCCAGCCTCTAATGAAGGGAAACAAGAACCTTAATCCGTTGCATGAAAGATGGTACATTTTTCATATTTCTGGAGTACTAGCATGTTTATCTTAATTACATTTTTCTTAGATGACTACTGACATTAGTCTGAGGACTCTGAGGACTCAGCAGGTGACTATGGAAGAAGGTGGGGCAGGAATGTCACAGACAAAGGAGGAAAGCCAAACTTGAGCATGAAACAGGTCCACTAAATTCACATTTCAGAAACCCCAGTACCCTGAAGTGGCTGTGTTTACACTTTCTGTTTTGCTGTATGAGTTAGGGCCATCTCTTGTATCTTTCTGATTGAGAGGTGTGTATCCTGCCTTTTGAGCTGCTGCCTTTGTCCTAATTAGACTAGCTATAAAACACGTGAAGTCTAGGGGATTTCTTCTGGGTTAATTACAGGACTGTGAGCAGCTTTGCAGGAGAAGTAAAGCAAGTTAAATTTCAGACAAGATGTGTCTATGTGGGTTAATGTGTGATTACCTGTGCAGAGGCCAAAAGCCTGGGCTTTTCTGATGCCTCTCTCCTTCACCATCTTGTCTAGTCTGAATTTCCAGTGCCTGTACCTGCCTTCTCTTCTATTCTTCACTACATTGTGAGCTCCTTGAGGCTGAGGCTTGTGCCATTGTTCTCTATACTGCAAATCTGGTAGTTTATTACTTGCTGAGAAAAAAAAAATAAACATGATTGTGATGGGATACATACAACAATTTTGTGTATTTGATATTATTAATAACAGAATATAGTGCTTAAGGGTTTTTCTTGATATTTTAAAGGAAAGGAGTTAACATAGATAAGGATGATTAGCCAGAGAGAATATTCCAGGCAGAGGAAAAGCTTGTGGGTAAAAGGAAGTAACAACGGTTTGTTGAGTAGAGAGCAACAAACTGTTTTTGCTAATGTTTAAGATGACTTTGGGTACTCTGCTAGGCTCTATAGAAGGAATTTGAAATGAATAAAAAAGGGACCTGCCATCAAAAGCCTTTACATCTACAAGGAGTGAATTAAGGTAGGGGGTTGCCAAGGCAGTGAATATGAGCTAAATATGAACTATAAATAAAAAGAATGAATTAAAATATTTATATTACAACAGCAATAGTCTGGTGAGGAGACAATGAAAGTATATTCTATTTAAGCAGAAAGGTAAAGCAACATCTTGGGTCAGAGCAGAGACTATATAGTGAGGATTAGAGTTGTTGGTAGGTCTGAATTTCATGGAGTAAACACAAAAGAGTCACTTTTTGGTGGAAATGGTTGGAAAGAAAATACCATCATTTATTGGAATTGGTTGCTTAAAAAGAACTCTCCTTATTCATTCTGATTTTACAGATGGTAAAGACTATTGCTATTTTTTTGAGACTATTGCTGTTTTTCTCAGAGTTGTATTTTCCCAAACCTAGTGCAGATAACAACACTTAGCTGGTGCTCAATAAATATTTGTATGAGTGAGTAAAGTCTTGATATCTCTATGCTATAATTATTTTTAAAAACTTTTAAATTTAACTCTAAATTTCTAACTAGTTTGATTCTTCTTGAATATATCTTTCACTTCTTCATCTTTATTGGTAACCTATTCTGTGTAGAACACCATGAGGGTATGGGAGTGACAAAAAATTGTCTTTCAAAGCAGGTGCTTGTAGCCTCATTAGAGAGAGAAGTCAGAGAGAAGCCATGATTGGTGTGAACAAAACACAGAGCAAACTGAGATGCTTCCCTAATGTCAGCATATTGCTCAGTATTTTGGAATTTGTTAAATTAACAGCTCCCCTTAAAATTGTGATGACATATTTCTCACCTGAACACTATGGCTCAATTTGCATTTATCAATGAGGGCAAGGTTATACAACCGCAATAACAATCTTGGAAAAATGTCAAAAATTCTTATTAATAAGTACTGCTTAATTGTTGAAAAAACTAGGCAATCTCTCTTGGTTTCTTCCTAAAATAATAGGAATTCGGAGATTAAAAGCAGAAAAATAAAGTATTAGTTTAAACTATTTCTAAAGACACCAAGGTAAGATAATGGTCTTCAATTAAAACTATAATTCCTCATGCTTCACCTATTTTTTCATTATATCTATCGATTTCACACTGACTGGTGTGGCTCAGTTGGTTGGGGCATCATCCCATAGTCTGAATGGTTGTGGGTTCAATTCCCAGTCAGAACACATACCTAGGTTGCGGGTTCAATCCCTGTTCAGAGTGTATAGGAGGAAACCTCTCTCTCTCTCTCTCTTTCCCTTCTTCTCTCTAAAAGTGATGACAAAGTGTTCTCAGGTGAAGGTAAAAAACCCTATAGATTTCTTCTTTGTCAAACACAGGATTTTGTGTTTTACTTATTATGCCATGTAAAATCAATCTTTTTCTTTCTTTCTTCCTTCCTTCCTTCCTTCCTTCCTTCCTTCCTTCCTTCCTGCCTTCCTGCCTTCCTGCCTTCCTGCCTTCCTGCCTTCCTTTCTTTCTTTCTTTCTTTCTTTCTTTCTTTCTTTCTTTCTTTCTTTCTTTCTTTCTTTCTTTCTTTCTTTCTTTCTTCTTTCTTTCTTTCTTCTTTCACCTTTTTTACCCTTGAATACAAACACATTCAGACACAAACCAGAGGAGGATTATTTCTGACTGCATATTCAGGTGTTTCTTAATTTATATACAATGTAGGTTTCCAAAATATCTACAAGCTAATATTAATTTTAAATTCTCTAGAGAGCTGACTTTTTGTTTTCTGAAAAGGTGTGCTAAATACCTTTGTACTTAGTAATGCATTGATTTACCTGTTTTGTAAGTATGAACTTGGTTATACTGATGCATCATTAGACTTTTTTTTTTTTTTTTTAACTACAGACAGCTTGCTCATTCTGTCCTCAGTTTGAAAAAGGAGCTGTCCTAGGTGCTGATATATAACACTGCAAGAGCCCTACATCTCAGTTTTGTTGGAGATCTCTGCACTGTGACAATATAAAAATCACAGTAAGAATTGGGATGAAGAGTCTAACAAGACTATATTCATGTATATTTCATGAATAATCCTGACTATTATTCCTAAACAGAATAATGAGGTAGGGATTACTTAATTTGGGAAGAACTCATAATGAAGAACAGGCTAGCTTGTCCAAAAGATAATCAAGCAAAAACAACTATGAGTATCTCTTTCTCCTCACCTTTACCCAATTTTACATTCCATTTTTTTATTATTATCCCTATTAAAGCATACCTGTTTTGTGTCTCTTTCCCTTACTTATTTAAAACAATAAATTATTCCAAACATGCAGATAATTATTCCCTGTGTACACAGGGCCATCTATAAAACAGAGATCGTGGGTAAAGAATAAATAAAGAATTATAGAGCTTTCAAGAGAACCCAACAAAAGATTAGGAAGACTAAATGCAGAGCAGGGTACAGGGGACTGTTTTTCCCTCTGCTGTTCAAGAAACTGGTGACATAACTCTAGCTTCAATTGGTTTGTTCAGATTTGTATATAAAGTACATATTGGAGTCACGACTGTGTAATATGATAAAAATTTTAAATTTCTTTATTAAAATTTTTTTCAGTAGTGATAGATGTACATGTATTTCCTGGCTTACAGCACCTTCAAAAAATTATCAATTTTCCTTGTATTTTTCCTTTTATTATATACATAAGATTTAAATTTTACTGTTAGTAAATCTTAAACCTGCAAAAAATTAAAAAATAGTTTAAAGTAAAATAAACAAAGTATGTTAGGAGGGGCAAAGTAGTTTTTGTTTATTTGGTAAGATTTCAGGGTCATGAAGTTCTCATGTTTGGGAAAGAAAAACAAAAATAACCCATATTCCTCCCCTCCCCCAGAAGCCTGATGTTTTGTTACTCTAAAATTCTTCCAAATATTCCAGAAAAGTAAATACTTATACCACTTCTGTTATTAACATCACAAGCCATCAGACTCTTTCTTGAAAACTGTGGTAAGTTAGGTAAAATATGAGTGTTTATATACTTGAGACAAGAAAAAGAATTATTAAGTAAGGCAGAAAAGGTGACCAAGTGGAAGGCCAGATTGTTGGGAATGAAATTTATTTACTTAACAAACTTTGTATTTTCAGGGCTGGGCATTTCTGTGCTTCTTAGCTCCTAGGCTTAGGCCAACTGAGAGCTCTATTACATGCTAGGAAAATGGTTGATTTAGAATAGTGCTCTATATCTGAACACAGCTGGCACATGGAGAATCTGCCTTGGAGTTGTAATTTCTAATAAAGGCCATCAAGAATTATATCTTAGATGCTATATGATAGAGTGATACAGGGCCTCTTCAGTGGAATATTTACTACATTTATATTTATTGTGTTCAATATTATATTTAAATGGGTAGTCAGGTAGTTTAAAATAAAATTATGTTCTCTCTGACATAAGTAAGTATGTTTTCTAGTTTACAGATTATCTGTATAATGTAGTGATATGAGGTGAAGGCTTGGAGTTTCATATCCTGCATTCAGATATAGACATTACCATTTTCTAGAACTGTAGTATTAGGCAAGATGTTTAATTGTACCAGGCCACAGTTTTTTCTCTCTATGACAAGAACATTAGAGTATATTTTTTAGAGAATTGTTGTGATGATTAAATAAGATTTAAAAATACTCAGAATGATGCTTGAAACAAAACAAGCAAATATTAGATGTCAACTATACTTAATTATTTTGTTACCCATTGGTTGTCTCTGCTATTTGTGAAATACTGTGAAAATAAAGGTAATATATTTTGTAGATCTGGAGTTAACATAATCTGAAGGTCAAATATGGAGCATATTCAGAGACTATGGAAAAGCTGTGAACTAGCATTTGTGGCAAGCCAGGAACCAAGACTACATTCAGTTGAGAGTCATTCTCAGAAGTTGACTCGGGAGAATGAGGACATAGATACTGAAGATATCACACACTGGCATCCATTTCAGTCTGCCCTGTGTGCCACTCAAAGCCACTTGTTTTATATGTCAGGTTAACACCATCGGTAATAGCTGTCCGGTCTCTTTTCCTGGGGAGGCTTACATGAAGAAGGTTATTGGCATGAACTAGAGCCATTGTGTTCATAGCTGCTTTCAAGACCTAGACCTCCCATTTCAGTTATCTCCTCCCCATGGCTGGGGTGATCTGGATTATCATTCCTAAGGAGTCTGAGCCCTTGGTCGTTTTGCTATTCTTACCGCTTAACATCCATAACATTACATGAAAAAATGTTATGAAGAATTTTCTCTGTGGTTTATCAGGGTGCCAAACATATTGCACCTTATTCCTATAGTGCAATTTCAGCCTTACATTCTCCTAATGATCACAGTCAGTTCTTTCTTCTATAAGTCTAAAGTTACCAGATGACAATTATATCTTAAGATTTCATGATACTTTCAATATGTGTCCTCACAGAAGCAGTCCCCCACTATGGAAACCAGAGGTCCTGAGTCTACTGTTACACCTCCATTACTGTGAAGTAGTCCCCTTGGTCTAAGATGAAGTTATGTGGGTGAGGAAAACAAATTTATATCTGGAATTATGTTGGCCCAGTTAAAATGAAATACTGCCCTTACAGAGTAAAAGTTCATTGTAATCAATTACTATCAAGTGGCTCATCGATCTTTTGAAAGATGTTGTATCAAGTACTCAGCATTGGTCTCTGTTGCTGGCAGTCTGGACATTCAGCAGCAGCAGTACCTAGCTCAGCCATGGCAAATAGGAGTCCATGCTGTTGAATCAATACATAATCTCTATCTCAACCTCAACTGGTCAAATCATTCTGTTTACTTGGTTATGCATTGCTACTTCTATATAGATGCTGTTTGGTGAGCTTCAACATGTAATGCAGAAAATTTCCCACTTTGAGCCCTTTCCCCTAAAGCTGTCCACATGCCTCTTCTCTAACTCTTTTTGAACCCAGTCTTCCCATTTCTCTTTTTACAGGTTCCTAAGAAATTAACCAAGCCATGCACCACTGTTTATGAGTCCACATGTAGTCTTACCATGAGCCACTTCTCTTCCACACAAAGTGGATGACCAGGTAACCTGTCTCAAATTCTGCCCATTGGAGGGTTTTACTTCACTGTTGTGTTTCAGTGTCATGTTGAGTGGGACTGTGTCACATGTTGAGACACCCACATACTGAGATAACCCATCTATACACTGAATCACTAAGTTGAGATTTTTTTCCTTCTTCCCTTAGCTATGTGTAAGGGATATCTTCCAATGAGGACACACACACACACACACACACACACACACACACACACACACACACACACAGTTGACTCTTGAACAACACAGAAGTTAGGGGCATTGACTCCTTATAGAATCAAAAATCTGTGTATAATGTTTGTTTCTCCCAAAGCCTAGTTGTTCTTTGGTATCTGCAGGAATTGGTTTTAGGACCCCCAAAAGATATCAGTCTGTGGATGCTCAAATCCCCTACATAAAATGGCATAGCACAATGTATTCAGTCAGCCCTTTACATCCATAACCATCCAACAAAAGATCAAAAACAGAATAAGTATTATTGAAGAATATCTACATATAAGTGGATCCATGCAGCTCAAAGTTCAACTGTATATTCTCTCTCTCCCATTCTCCCTCCCTCCCTCTCTCTCTCTCTCTCTCTCTCTCTCTCTCTCTCTCTTCTCTCCCTCCCTCTCTCATACACACACATACACACGTATACGCATGCTCACACTGAGGGAGAGATACTGCTGCTATAGTGATAGATGACAAAGGTCTAGCCAATATACTCATGCAGCTTACTTGTGCCCTGTAACCCTGTTCATGCCTGAAAATTCCAGATATACCATTTCCATTTTACAGTGGATTGCTATTGGGTTTATTCAATCTCATGATTTGATGAGTTAGACAGAACTCAGCTCATGGTAGGTAGTTCTGGCAGTATGGTCAATTGCGGCCACATGCTCAAGTTTTCTGTATATATTTGAACCCAGTTGCAGATTGAAAAATGCTTTTTGAATAGGTACACTTCAGATAGCATAAACTTCCTCCAGAATCCAGGGGTCAACATTTGATTCTCTTATTGCAGCTCACCATACTCCACAAGGTGACTTTCTCACCAAAGATATCTCTGTCCACAGGGTCTGAACAATATCAGCCTTTTGTATCACTGGCATGTGGGTCATAATAACATTCTCATGTATGGATTATATGACTTCCAAAACCTGAAAAGGTCACCACTCTTTGGATGTGAGAGATTGATATATTTTTTACTTTGGAGGGCATATCGGTGTATCCTCTAGACTACTTACCCCTGAAACACTGATGTGGGCCTCTTAATCATCACAGGAGCTCATGTGTCTTATCTGGAGCTCATATGTCTTATCAAGGCCTTACTATTACCTTCTTGCCAAAAGCTCACAGGATTCGATTAATAGGATATAATCAATGTAGTGGACTAATGTGATGTTCTTCAGAATACTTAGGTGGTATAGAAAACTACTGGTATATGTGGGAGAATTAACACAGCCCTGGAGCAAGACTGCATATTCTTGTCTACCCCACCTGAATGTGAACTGCTTCTGAACTGTTTTCCTGATAAGGACAGAAAAGAATAAATCGATAAGTGCAGTGGCCATATGCCATGTATCCAAGGCTATGTTAAACTGCTCTAGCAAAAGTACCACATCTGTACACCAGCTGCTATTGGAGTGACTCCTTTGTTGAGTTTGTGGTCGTCTACTGTCATCCACCAGGATTTCTCTGGCTTTTGTAAGGGCAAACCTGGTGAAGTATATGAAATAAATAAATATGGATATGATGAGATGAGTTAAATATGGACTACCACTCCTGCACCATTAAGAATTTTAAGAGTAGTACTAATATCTGCATTCCCCAAGATATAATTTTTTTAAAAATTTACTTTCTTAGCCTTATCCACTATATAGTTCTTATCAGGTTAAGGAATAAATGTGGAGGTGTTGCCAATGACCACATATATGTTCATTCCAGTTATACTTTTAAAGACTGAAAAAAATATCACTGGATGAATCCATGGTCCCAACTAGGTTCCTTTGGTGAGGGTCTGTGGAGATCATCATCATATTCATTTGGCATAATGTACGTAGTAGGATCTAAATCTCATGGAGACCTGGCCTTTCCTTTAGTCAATGGGCCCTGGATTTGAGTATTGGCTCAGGTTCAGAAACTGAGCAAGATATTTATTCTTATTGGGGAGGCTACTCTCAATCTCCTGATTATCTATTCATGATTTCTGTAGCTTATATAAATTAAACATTACCTGTTGAGGAGAGTGCATCTCTACTTAACCTCTATTAACCATCTTCATAGCTCTCTCTAAATTGCTTCATGGAGGCCACTCCAACATCACAGCTTATCATGATAATAGGACCCACCTTGTTTCTGATAGTTAAATGTTACTACTTAACCTCAATTGTTCTAGTAGTCTAGAACAATTGCCATTGCTTTAGAGCCTAGTTCTGTAACATCTCTTCCCTATAGAGGATAGCCACCCCTGAGATGTTAGGTGATGCTATTGAGAAATGTACCTGTTACTTATCACACTGGAAAATGGTGCATCCCCCCATAGAACAGTTTGATGAGGTTTAGGTAGTATATCCACTCTAGCACATCTACTTCTCTGAGTCTTATGACATCTCTCTCTATTATTTGCCATACTGTTTCTACTTAGCATTTTCTCCAAGCTTCAAAAAGCCAACATAGCTTTGTGTTAATGCTGTCACCCATGGTCCTTGTCAGGTGTTAAATTCAATATCACAGGATAGTGCTTCTACAGCAATAAATTCTTCCCTAATTAAGTTTATATAGCTCCCCATTGATCTAGCACCCACAGAATCCAGCTCATAAGTGCTCTCTCAGTTCCTGTTGGTGCATATATGTTGGTGGGGTCCTTTTGTTTCTTCAACATATCATCTCTTTCCTTTCTTAATAGACTATATGTTTACTCAACTGGTTTATGTTGCAACTTTGCCCTAGTTGTTGTTTTGTAAGTCCATGGGGATGTTTGTTGTAGATCTTGGTGGACAATGCACAGATTTTCTTGCAAGTTCGAGACTTCTATATTGTCTTCAAGAAAGGGTGGAACACTGGCTGTGAACAGGGAGACACAAGTCACTTTTGCAGTTGGGAAGCTTCAGATAATCTGAGGATTCAAGAGTTCTAAGTAAATTAATCCACATGTCTTCATCCCATGACTCACAGTTCTATTTTTTTTTCCCTATTAAGGCCTGACCTTGGCATAGCCAACCTACCTAAATTGAGAAATCTTCTCTGGAGATTTGCCACTCTTATAATTAATTCCTGAGTGTGGTACTCAGTTTTTTTTTGCATTTGCTGTAAGAGGTGAAAATTTGTTTATTTGATGACATGGATCTCCATGGTCTTTACACTTATCCATAAATTGGAGATTAATCACTCAGTTTTTCATTGTCTTTGTCCACTGCATCAAGAGGCCACAGCTAATCCCTTCCTCTCCTCAACCTATCAAATAGCATGAAGCATTGTATACATGAATAATTTCATTTTCATTGGTATCCCACCCCATTACCCAACTAGTGAATATTTTAACAGTTGTACTGCTACAGTATACCACAGGCTCTCAGTTTCCACATAGCATCAGTGACTGGGTTCTCATAGCTAATCCAGCAGATAAAATATCTCAGTTTAGAGTCACTTCCTCAGTGTTCTCTTGACACCCACTTTCTTAAGTCCATTTTTCTGGGAAACAGACAATGGAACAGAGATATATGTATAGAACTTCTGTTGGATTGGGTGGAGGGGGAAGGGGAAATGCAATGAATTTGCAACAGAAGCCACAGCCAATCTTACAGGAAACTCTGATGCTGGGATGGCCCTATATTAAATCAACAGTGCTAGGCATTTGAACACCTACATCAATTAGTCATTGAATGTGGGCTGTTCCAGAAGAGGGAAATAATTCTTTAGGGTTATTCTCAGAGTGACTCAATTGCGTGTCTTTGGCAATAAATGTAATACTCTCAGCAGTTGGAGAGATGAGTGACTTAGTCCTGAAGGGGGCATCTTGTGTCACACCACAGCTATGCCACACAATATCTTTGCACTGATTCAGAAGGTAGACTTGGATGAGAGGCTGAAATGTAAATATTATGGTTGAAAAAACATTGGTTTTAATTAAGGTTATATAGAATGGGTATGGTCTCTGGGGTACCCCTCTTATGTCTTTCTTCCTCCTAAGGCACAGAAGTATATTTAGAGGGCTTATTCACAGTTACTTTTAAAAAATTATCTTAAAACTTTTTTAAAAATTAGAAGATTGTATTCCCTGGTTGTCAGAAATAGTCTCTCTAATTCCCCACAGCATTCTTCTGGGTCTTTGTTTTCTAGCTGTAATGCAAAGTCTAAGTAAAGGGTCTGGGCTAAGTTGAGATGGCAGGTAAACAAACACAGGTGCAACCAGAGTCTGAATCTTAATGTGTTTTGGGGGGATGGGGGTAGACCTTATCTTATTTTGTGAGAAAGGACTTTGGAAAAGTTGAATTTTTATATATATATATATATATATATATATATATATATATATATATATATTTACCTCTGTGATTATTAGAGATATAAAATATTTTATATAATTTTTAAAATTAATTTCTATTTGATTTCAATTACAACAACACCTAGACTTGCCATAGATAAAGTTACCAAATGAATTTGTTATGATTATTTATTCCCAGATGCTCTTTGAGGTAAGGGCTGGCTAACATTAAGCATGTTTGAGTTTTTAGTTAAAGAGACTTTTCATGTATAATTTAGTATTTCATAATAAAAAATATAAGAGTTTTAAAAATAACTAACCTTGATATTTGAATCTTTTACAGAGAGCATATATTACTTATCATTATTAGGTAGAATGTGTTCTATCTTTACTGAAAAAGTTAAAATATGTCTTAGGCATTTTAAAATAAATTCTTTATGGAATTTCATTAAAAGTATCCTATGATACAGGAAAAGGATGAGATTGTAGCTCTGTTTAGTGCGACATTAATTATAATTTTATTTTTAAGCATCACACACATTTTGCTTGCATGCTTCGAAGCATAAGTAATTGACTTTCACCCAAGAGTAAGAATCACATGAAGTTCCATTGTGTGAGAAGAATTGCACTAGATCTAATATTCTAAAGGGAAGAAAAGGGAGGATACTAATTATGTAAGCATCAACATTTTGGTCTGTTGCCATGCTGCACAAAATTCATTAAAATTTTAAATTCTCACTTTTACTACAGAAAAAAGACCCATCTAGAGTTATACACACCCAGTGAGGTGAGAAGAATAGCTGGGAAGTCATATCAATACTCAAACATAAAAGTCAATGGTGAGGATTAGGTGACATTGTTTTTTAATGTATATAGTACAATGATTGGGATATTTTAGTACCTACATAAAAATATTTAATTTTTTGTAAGTTTTCTTTTCTACAGGAAGATAATGACCTCAACTGAAACTTGATGAGGGCCTGAGCCAATATGCGAACTTTGGGAATGGAAAGGAGATACAGGGAATGAGAGAAATTGTAAAGTTAAGGACTGTAAGGTAAATTTGGGACATAGCAATAGAGGAATCAGTGGTGAACATGGAGTTCCAGTCTGTGTAAATAAGAGAATGTTCATTTTGTTAATAAATACCATATAAGAAACTCAGTCAAATGAATTTGAAATATTAAATTTGAGATGATAATGGCTGTTCTGACAAAGCTGGTCAAGACCCAAATAAGAATTAATAGAGAGAAGAGAAGAGAAGCTAGATGGAGATGTATAGATTTGATAGAAGAAAAGGGAATAAAAGAAATCTGAAAAGAGAGAGTACGGTGAGGGATCCTGTTAGGACTTGTTTCCAAAGAACACTTAACAGTTAACCTGATATCTCACTATAATTAGACAAAACTAATAATGGCCCCAGACCAAGGCCTACAGAGCAATTAGAAACTAAGGTATCCACTCTCTCTCTCTGCCCATGTGTTCTCTCATTTCTGTTTTTGACCCCATGCCTGCACTCTTTGTTTTTTGAAAATATGTTTTCATTGCTAAATCTTTACAAAGTTCAAAGTTGACTATTCAGGTCAGAACTTTATGTTGCTTTCTTTTTGAAATGCCTAAAATGATCTGACAGTCTCTATGCTCCAAATTCCAATTCCCAAGAAAGAAACCTTGATTGGCCCAGTTTCTGTCATGTGATGACTCTAGTGAAAACAGCTGTGTCCAGAAAGAGGCTCGAGTAGGCCATGTTGTCGTGGAGATATATAGAATGATTTAAAGTAAGGCAACGTGGTTAATGGTTTCAGATAAAGCAGGTAAGGTGGAGAAAATTAAAGGTTTATACAAATATTATTCATATTTCAAAAAAGAGAAATTTTAGTATACTTCTGGGGTCGGAATCAGACAACAAGCAGTTGAAAATGAAAAGGCTCATAGAGGTCTCCTCTATGCTTTGGAGGAGTTAAATGAAAGGTACAGTAGCCTGAGAAGGTGACAACATGGAAGGAATACTGAAGGCTGTTCTGTATCAGCTAGAGAATTTTCAAACAGGTATGAGAATTAAGGCCTGGTCTTTGTGATGAAGTTGAATATTAAAATAATCTTTATTCCCTAACTATATTGTCTTTCTGCTTAGATACCTATGCCTTTGAGTGCATTGTTCAACACTTACTTTGTGTGCTGCATGCTCTGAAATTACACTAAATGGGCAACTAAAAGAAGACCTAATTTTTATATGACAATCAAGTAAACCACTCCCCACCATTCCAGGAAATTGCTTCTGATGTGCTAATCCCATTATCAAAGTCCACGTGATATTTTTATTCCTATTTTTATTAATATATTACTTTATTGAAATAAGATGTATAAACAGTGAAATGTGTAGGTCTCAAATTTACAATTTGAAGAATTTTAAAATGGGATATACCTACTATCCCAATTAAGATATAGAACATTTCTATCACCCAGAAAGTTTTCTCATATCTCCTTCAAGTCAGTCCCCACCTGTCATATGCAACAATGCTTCAATTTTTATTTGAATTAATATAAATGGAATCATAAAATATTACTCTTTTGTTTCTGACTTCCTTTGCTCTGCATAATGTCTTTGAGATTCATATGCAATAGTATTCCATTTTTTAAATTTCTGATTAGTGTTCTATTATTTTAATATACTCTAATTTATGTATCCATGCTTTTCCTGATGGATATTTTCCCATTTTTGGGATGTTATTAATAAAACATCAATAGAAATTCTTATACAAGTTTGTTTAAGAAAATATGTCTTGATTTTTCTTGGCTAAATACTTGTGAATGCAATTGCAGGGTCATAGTGTAAATGTAGGTTTAACTTTATACGAAACTGTCAAAAAGTGATTACATTCTTTTACAATGTCCTCTGTAATGTATAAAATTCTAGTTGTTCCACAGCCTCTCTAGCATTTTTCTGTAGCCAGTATTTTTACATTTTAGCTATTTTTATCTGTATGAAATGGTATCTCATTTTGGTTTTTAATTTGCATTTTCCCACTAATTAAATTAATACTGTAGAACACATTTCCATGTGCTTATTGGCTAGTTAGAAGTTAGCCTGAAATTGTCACTAATTCCTAACCTATTGTGTGCTCTTGGCATTAGAGTTAATTTTTGGATGTGCTCTTGGCATTAGAGTTAATGTTTGGACAGATAGAAGTAATAAAACTAAGTAAAATGAGCTAACAGCACCTAATCATCTATAAAGAATACTCTGTGAACACATTTTTAGTGAGACACTGAAGGTTCAGAGCTCTTTAGATTTTATTAATTAGACGTGTGGACATCTAATCAATGTAACAATTTCCCAGCAATATTCATAATTTCTTGTTATAGATTTATTTAGTGTAATGGACTCTGGAGCCAGTTAGTTTGGGTTACAGTTCTAGCTGCATCACTTCCCAGCTATGCAGCTCTGGGCTAGTTACTTAGGTTCTGTTTCTTCATCTGTAAAGGATTAATAACAGTACCTACTGCAGAGATTATTATCAAACATTGATGTATTAATCTATACAGAGCTCTCTAGAAAATGTCTGGCATATAATAGACATTAAAAAAAGGGAAACCATGTACAAAGACTATTAGATATATAGTTTAGAACAATAATTAAGGAATAAATATGGTTCAGACTATAAGAGCTGAAAAAAAAGAGTAGTTAAAGAAGCTTTTGTGGAAAAAATTAATATTGATCTGTCCTTAATGATTGATACCTGATTAGCTGGGGACATTCTAGGCAGAGTGAAGAACAAGTATAGAAGAAACCACAAAAAATAAGCTTAGTGGATCCATGGAACCATGAATTGGCCTAGAGTAGGGGGTATGCATTAGCCTTTAGTAGGAGATCAGTAGGAGAAAAATGACATTTGAGGAATATTAGATGGAAATAATTTGTGGAATGGTTTGGAATGATAGAAAATATTACTTTAGCAAACTAGTAAGCTATTGCAATAGTAAATGTCTAGAGTAAGGAGAATGGAAAATGTTATAGTGAAGGAACCAAACTTTGGAGTCAAGAGACCCGGGCAACTACATTAGCATCTATGAGACTCACCGTTTATAACCACAATTAGAGATAATACACTAACAAAGTTACCGTGAAGATCATATGACTTAATACAAATAAATACTTTGTGGATTTCAAAGTGCTTGTAGAAGTATTAGTACTAGATGTCATTGTTTACTCCTCAGCCAAAGAGCAGCAATGGAAGTGAGTAGTTGAGTGAAGAAACTCACAAAATAAATGATTAGCTAGAATAAAGAGGACATACATCATATGGCTTTCATTCTTAGGGAAATGGGTCATTATTTTTAAAAACAATTTTTTAGCTTAGGATAAACTTCTTGATCACTTTCTGGTTTGATCATTTTTATTGGAAAAAATACTATGTATTGGTTTACTGTTCTTAAACATAAGACAAAAAATGAATAGTTCACCAGGATATCATTTCATGTTATTGTGTTCCTGCAATTTTCATTGTCACAGTGATCCCTGACCATCAGTTACATTCTATATACAGTCCTTTTACTCCTTCGTATGGAAAAGGAATATAACACAGGTATAAATCTGAATTTATCCAATACAAAACTCTAGAAGATAGTTTTTACAACTTTATCTTTAATGTCACTTTATCTTTTCATCACCTGCCTTGTTACAACTTCTCTGCCACTCTCTCTTGCAGCCCTTAAGACTCCGCAATAGCTATTGGTTCCATTTCTAGCTACCCTGATTTTCTCCTTTGTTGTTCACTAAGGATCCTGTTTACAAAGTTACATGGTCAACATGTTGGCCAGTGCTTTCCACAAGGGCATCCTTACTCCAAGAAACTGCCCTTGCACTGTGGTAGGTGTGCTTCCTCTGTGCTGAGACAGCTCTTCCTTCCTACCTGATGGGAAGTTTCTGTCAGCTGTTTTTCAAAGCACCAGGAATTTACCATTGAATAAATATTTGGGGAACTATACTTATATATTTCATTTATTTATTTTTCCCTGATTGGGATCGAACCCACGACCCTTTGGTTCACAGGACAATGTTCCAACCAACTGAACCATACTTGCCAGGACTCTGATTTATTTTTGGAAAAAAATTAAACCATCAATTATTTATAGAATTTTTGTTGCTGAGATGCTATTTCAGTGATAGTCATATTAAGTAGCTCTCTAATGAAATGAATTTGCTTACATACCTGCAAAAATATTTTATTCTCCATTCAACACTAATACAAGTTTCAGGGTTTATATACTTTCAGTCCAAATCTGGGGCTTGGAATCAAGGCTGTGTTGCTTGTTAACTGCATCATCTAAATCATGTTTACTAAAAATGTGAAACCTCAGTTTTCTTATATGAAAAATAATAATATTTATTTACACAATTACTATAAGAATGAAATAAATGAAGTAAATTTTAGAAAATCATATATACAGTGCTTGGCACATAGTAAGTAATAAATATTACTAAGGTTTCCTATAACAACAGTCTCATGTTTTAATCTCTCCTAAATATCTCTTTCTGAAAGCTTTAAATCTCATCTAAGATATATGTATATAGGTATCCTAGAGATATTCATGAAAGGAGTAGAGGCAGAAGGAACTGCATGAAAAAAGACATTTGTGAGGCAACAATATGGTAATCAGGGAACTGTTACTACCTCAATGTGTCTGGGGCAGATGTGCTCATAGGATTGATAGGCAATTAGTCTGCTAAGGTAGGCAGTATTTTAAATAGGAGATACGTATCTTTTTAAGAATATATTAATTTTAGAAAGGAGGATTTTTTAGAGGGGCCACATCAGAGTTAGGGAGACCATATAAGATACAATTGTAACAGTCCAGATGATTATTATGGAGTTATCAACTAGTAGAATGAGGTAACATACATTGGGTGTGAATATAGGATGGATCATATGAATCTAGAATAACCCAGGAATCATTCCTGTGTATATATGTTGGGTAAACAGATAATTATGATGATATTAATTGAGATTAATAATTAAGAAAAATGACTAGGTTTTGGATGGAGTTTAATTTGGGTCAACCAGATGAAGATATTTAGTAAGTGGCTATGAGTCCATTTTTTTAAATTTGAAAAATGACTTTGGAGGTAAGTATACATCAGTGAAACCATCACTGATGGTCTATGCCATAAATCTATCCATTATCCCCAAAAGTATCCTCATGCTTTTCCTTCTTGCTTTATTATTTTGTTATATGAATACTTAACATAAAAACTACCCTTAGCAAAAACATTAATTATATAATACATTATTATTATTAACTATAGGCACTATCCTGTACAGTAGATCTCTCAGATATACAGCTTGTATACCTGAAACTTTGTACCCTTTGGACCAATTCTTTAGTAAACATTTCCTGAGTGCTTATTATTTGTGCTGGATTCAGGATGTTTAAAATTGGACAAGTTATAGTTTTTACCTGCAAGAGGACATAGTCCAGCAGATGGAGACAGAAATAAGATTATAATACAGAATTCTTTAAAAAATTTTTTAATTTATTTTAATTTATTTTTATTTTTTATTTTTGTTTTTTGGTTATTCAATTACAGTTGTCCCTCATTACTCCCCCCACCCAGCCCACCCCTTCTTCCACAATCATATCCCCCCCTGTTGTCCATGTCCATGAGTCATTCATACACGTTCCTTGACTAGACCCTTCCCTTACTTATCCCCCTTCTCTCTTGCCTCCCTTCCCCCTAATAATTGTTATTCTGCTCCTTGTTCTATTTAGTTCGTTTGCTTATGTTGTTCTTTAGTTTCCTGTATTAGGTGATATCATATGGTATTTTTCTTTCTTTGCCTGGCTTATTTCACTAAGCATAATTCTCTCTAGTTCCATTCATATTATCACAAATGGCAGGAGTTCCTTCTTTCTCTCTGCTGCGTAGTATTCCATTGTGTAAATGTACCACAGTTTTTTGATCCACTCATCTACAGGTGGGCACTTAGGCTGTTTCCAGCACTTAGCTGTTGTAAACAGGGCTGCTATGAACATAGGGGTGCATAGGTTCTTTTGAGTTAGGGTTTTAGGATTTTTTGGGTATAATCCTAGCAATGTAATCACTAGTTCAAATGGCAGTTCCATTTTTAGTTTTTTGAGGAAATTCCATCCTGTTTTCCATAGCGGCTGCACCAGTCTGCATTCCCACCAACAGTGCAGTAGGGTTCCCGTTTCTCCACATCCTCTCCAGCACTTGTTGCTTGTTGATTTGTTGATGATGGCCATTCTGACAGGTGTAAAGTGATATCTCATCGTGGTTTTTATTTGCATCTCTCTGATGGCTAGTGATGTTGAACATTTTTTCATGTGTCTATGGACCTTCTGTATGTCCTCTTTGGACAAGTGTTTGTTCAGGTCCTTTGCCCATTTTTTAATTGGGATTGTCTGTTCTAATTGCCTGTGAACTAGGTTGTGAGAGAGTATGGTAAAGAGGGAGAAAAAATCAGTTTGGGTGGTTGGTGAAGTCTTCACAGGGCAAATGATTTCAGAATTCAAACACAATTTTTACAAACAAGGAGGACTGGGTATAAATGATATTCTAGGTAGAGAGAACAGAAAAAATTACTGAGATGTGAAAGAGCACGGAGCCCTTAGTGAATAACAAGTCATTTTACGTGATTGAAATATAGAGCAAGTGAATTAGTATGTGCAACAGTGGATGTATGCCCTTGAGTTTATGTTTCTTGAGGCAATGCTTCAGTTCAGGTTGAATTATTTTTTGCTCAAAAAATTTTTCAACAATTATTGCATAAACTATGTTCTGAACTAGTAACAGGAGTCAGAAAATCTAGACATAATTATATAAAAATATCAGGAGCATTGACAAAATTGCTGCTTTCATTTAAACAAAAAGAAGATATTTGTGTTTAGGTTTGGGAGACCCAAGATATTAGATTAAGTAGTAAGTAGAACAGTTCATTCTACCAAAATTTGTTTTAAAATAATTTATTTACCTTATTACTACTTAAGCTTCCAAAGTCTTTTCTTCACACAGAGAGGTCACATAGGGGTACGATAAATATTTTTTTAATTTTAATTCAGGAATCAATTCCTTGACATTTTTATTAGTAGAAAACAGGCCCAGTCTTGTACTTGTGAATGAACACCAGATTGTTTCAGACTGGAGGAACTGATCTCTGCCAGCTTATGTAACCCAGAAGACATGGGCTTCTTTAAAGTCAGTCTCTTTCTCTCCTCCACCTTTTGCTTCCCCTTCTCATTTACATTGCCCTGTATCTCCTGAAGCTTGGCTCCTGGCCAGAGCATGTGTTCCCAAGTCCCTGCAGAACCTGAGTGAAGGGAAATGGCAGCTTTCCAAGTGATAAAAGAGTTAGTCAGCTTCTAAAACAATATGTAGTTCATGATGTATCGTTAAATAACTAAATAAATTATGTATCTGCCCAAATATGTCGTCCAGTGTCAGCAAAGGCCTTTCGCTGTAACTATTATTCTGTGATGTATTTCAACAATAAAATAGTAAGTTAAATTTAACAAATTTTATTTGAATAAAATCATGTACAAGTCACAGAATACTAGGGAACCAGCAAAATTAATATAAACTTCCTTTTCTTTCTCTTTCTCCTCCTCCTTTACTTTTTTTTCTATAATAAGATAAATTATATCCAACCAATTATTGGTTCTCTGTAGGACTATTTTATTTGTGGCACAACTTTTCTTTCTTTCTCTCTCTCTTTTTTCTTTCTTTCTTTTCTTTTCTTTTCTTTTCATGGAGAGAGAGAGTAACATCAATTTGTTGTTCTACTTTTTTATTCACTTATTGGTTGATTCTTGTACGAGCCCTGATTAGGGATTGAACCCATGACCTTGGTGTATTGAGACAATGCTCTAACCCACTGAGTTACCTGGTCAGGGTGTGGCACGATTGTGTGTGTGTGTGTGTGTGTGTGTATGTGTGTGATTTAATACTCTAAATCTATTCACAGTCCTAACCTTGGGAATGAGTTTCCTGCCATCTGCCATAAGGCTGCACTGGTTTATTTGGATGGTTCTGCTCTCTCAAGTCACCTCCTCTTAAAACTTGAATGTATTACCTGTATTTTCAAATATATGTTCCTACTGGATTTATTGTTCTTACAATACCTAATTTGATATAACCTTCTATTTCTTTTTCAACCCACTATATTATATTTACAAATTTGATAGCTGTAAAAGGTGTCTTTTCTTTGGTATTTACTTCATCATATGAAATATGTCTTACTTGGATTACTTTAATCATTATTTAAGAAATTTCCAATCATTGAATACCTAGAAAAGTAAAAAATTACTTGAAAAAAAAGGTCTTGCATACGTGGGTAATATTAATTTGGTGAATTTTAAATGTCTGGGATGGGAGGAATACATTTCAATTTAAATGCTTATGCATTTCTAAGTAAATGCAATTGATGAAATAAAATAATGGAAGGATGATAATATGCAGTTAAGATAGCTTTTAAAATTTGTAATCTTATACAACCTTTTATAAGTAATCATTTCTTTTATTGCCCTTTCATTTGTGTCCACCCATCAATAATTTAGAAAAAAATATAATTTAAACATAGTTATTGGTACTGATTTTCTTTATAGATGTTTCAAAAGTAACTGTGTTGAAATTCATATATTCCTCTATCCCCCTGCAATTTTTCATACATTGTGTTTCTTGAATACTTTGGAAATGTTAGAAATAGAATAAGTCTCAAATTAAATTCTGATATTCATTTTAACTTTGCTTTCTTTTAGACACTACATGAAGTCATGTGGAAATGAAAGAGATTCATGAAACCACTCCTCCAAGATAGAATGTCTTTCATAAATGGAGCTTTGCTTCTGGTTTTCACAGGACATTGACATTGTGGCAGAACCGCAGCTGCCCTTCCTGCTATTTTCAGTTATTCAGAAAACATCTGAACAGTGATGCTTGCCTTGGATTTACAGATTTTCATCCCAATACTTTGTTTATGTTTTTTGAGTAGAGAATCTTACACTAGTTGCTCTCCATGGTGGCTAATCTTTTCAAGAGCCTGATTTTACCTTACATACATAAGCTTTGCAAAGGAATGTTTACAAAGAAATTGGGAAATACAACCAAAAGAAAAGAGAATTTTCAGCAGAAAAAGGATCAAGACTTTCCTACTGTTGGCCAGATCAAACCCCCCAAACTTTCTAATACCTTAAAAAGTACTGTAAAGAAGATTGCAAAGTGTTCATCGACTCGCAACTTATCCATTGAAGAAGACGAAGCTAACGAAGAGTTTTCCCTCTCACCAACATTCAGTTACCGAGTAGCTATTGCCAATGGCCTACAAAAAGATATTAATGTAACCAACAGTGATAATGACGATCTGCTTCAAGAGTTATCTTCCATTGAGAGTTCCTACTCAGAGTCACTCAATGAACTAAGGAGTAGTGCAGAAAACCAGGCACAGTCAACACACATGATGCCAGTTAGACGCAATCGAAAGAGTTCAAACAGCCTGGCTCCTTCTGAAGGCAGCTCTGATGGGGAACGCACTCTGCATGGCTTAAAACTAGGAGCTTTACGTAAACTGAGAAAATGGAAAAAGAGTCAAGACTGTGTCTCCTCAGATTCAGAATTGAGCACAGTGAAGAAAACCTGGGGAATAAGAAGCAAATCTTTGGACAGAACTGCCCGAAACCCAAAGACAAATGCCCTGGAGCCAGGATTCAGTTCCTCTGGCTGTATTAGCCAAACACATGATGTCATGGAAATGATCTTTAAGGAACTTCAGGGAATAAGTCAGATTGAGACAGAACTTTCTGAGCTGCGAGGGCATGTTAATGCTCTCAAGCATTCCATTGATGAGATCTCCAGCAGTGTGGAAGTTGTACAAAGTGAAATTGAACAGCTACGGACAGGGTTCGTCCAGTCTCGAAGGGAAACCAGAGACATCCATGATTATATTAAACACTTAGGTCATATGGGTAGCAAGGCAAGCCTGAGGTTTCTAAATGTGCCTGAAGAAAGATTTGAATATGCTGAAATTGTGGTGTACCAAATTCTCATAGATAAAATGGGTTTTTCAGATGCACCAAATGCTATAAAAATTGAATTTGCTCAGAGAATAGGACACCAAAGGGACTGTCCAAATGCAAAGCCTCGACCCATACTTGTGTACTTTGAAACCCCTAAGCAAAGGGATTCCGTCTTAAAAAAATCATATAAACTCAAAGGAACAGGAATCGGAATCTCGACAGATATTCTTACTCATGACATCAGAGAAAGAAAAGAGAGAGGGATACCATCCTCCCAGACCTATGAGAGCATGGATATAAAGCTTTCTACTCCAGAGCCCAAAATCAAGAAGAATAATTGGCATTTACCTGATGACAGTGATGGGGAGCTGGAATCTGACCTCAATCAAAACAGTTATGCTGTGCTTTCCAGGTCAGAGTTTCCAACAAAGGGAAGTATTTCCAAGTCAAGTTCAAAATCACATAATGCTAGAGCCAAAAATAAAACTGCTAGCAGCAGCAAAATTTCAAATAAATCAGATTATGATAAAATTTCCTCACAATTGCCAGAATCAGATACCTTGGATAAACAAACCACAACCCATTATGAAGATGCAACACCCCTCTGGCATTCACAGAGTGATATTTTTACTGCAAAACTTAGTCGTTCTGAATCAGATTTTTCCAAACTGTGTCAATCTTACTCAGAGGATTTTTCTGAAAATCAGTTTTTCACTAGAACTAATGGAAGCTCCCTCCTGTCATCTTCAGACCGGGAACTTTGGCAGAGGAAACAGGAGGGCACGACTATCTTGTACGATAGTCCCCAGGATCTGCTTTTGGATCGGGCTGTTCAGGATGTCCAAGGGCAGAGTGAAATTGGGAACACAGAGCCTGTAGATAGTGGAATGAGTAATGTCATGGTATGTGCACATGGAGACAAAAGTCATTACAGTGATTCTCAGATCTCTTTACATGAGGATCTTTCTCCATGGAAGGAATGGAATCAAGAAGAACAAGGAGCTGATTTAGGTTTGGATTCATCTACTCAGGAAGCTTTTGACTATGACACAAACAGTCTATCTAATCAACAACTAGATGTTTACAATAAAGAACAAGACGAGTTGGGAAAGTGCCACAGTGATATTCAGGATGATTCTGAGAGTTATGATTTAACCCAAGATGACAGTTCATCACCATGCCCTGGGTTGGATAATGAACCACAAGGCCACTGGGTTGGCCAATATGGTTCTTATCAGGAAGCTAATTCGAATGAGTTGTACCAAAATCAAAATGAGCTGTCCGTTATGTATCGAAGTCAAAGTGAATTGCAAAGTGATGATTCAGAGGATGCCCCACCCAAATCTTGGCATAGTCGATTAAGCATTGACCTTTCTGATAAGGCTTTCAGCTTCCCAAAATTTGGATCTACACTACAGCGAGCTAAATCGGCCTTAGAAGTGGTATGGAACAAAAGCACACAGAGTCTCAGTGGATATGAGGACAGTGGCTCTTCCTTAATGGGGAGATTTCGGACATTATCCCAATCAACTGCAAATGAATCAAGTACCACCCTGGACTCTGATGTTTACACAGAGCCTTATTACTACAAAGCAGAAGATGAGGACGACTATAGTGAGCCGGTGGCAGACAATGAAACAGATTATGTTGAAGTGATGGAACAAGTTCTTGCTAAGCTAGAAAACAGGACTAGCATTGCTGAAACAGATGAGCCAATGCAGGAATATGATCACCCTTCTTATGAAACACCTTATGAAACTCCACAAGATGAGGGATATGATGGGCAGGCAGATGATATGGTTAGTGAAGGAGAATTGGAACCCTTAAATGAAGCATTACATGAAATGGAAATAAAAGAAGATGAAAACCAAAACATTCCTGAACAGCCAGCAGAAATCACAAAGCCAAAGAGGATTCGTCCCTCTTTCAAAGAAGCAGCTTTTAAAGCCTATAAGAAGCAAATGGCAGAATTGGAAGAGAAGATTCTCGCTGGAGGTACTCATGTTTAAATGATATATTATGAGCTAATTGTGCTTTAACATTGGGTGGTACTTCTTTAGAGCATGTTTTGTGTTTATTGGTGGGAGGAAGAATTTATTGGCAAGGAATTTGCATGTTGAAATTGAGAAGGATTTTAGTTTATTCAGACAGCTCTCCCAATGAATTGGGATTTATTATTTAAAACCAAAGTGTTTTCAATCAAGTCATATTGAAATGAACTGTACACTCTATGGTTTAAAATTTATCTGTCAGGATTATACATAAACCCCATTTCATATTAACCAGCTTTGTGGTATCAGTTATCAAGGAAAGGATAACTGAAATCACAGAACAATCTAGGTGCTATTAGGTTTATAGTGTTGGGTAGAATGGTATAGATAATCTTCAGAATTAGAAACGATGGACCCCCCAAATTTACCATTCTTTGTCCCATGAAATCTACACTATGGGGCATGCCAATAGGAAGAGTTGGGTTTTCACAGCCAAACTTAGCCAGTCCCATGAAGAACCATAGCTTCCCTTACCTTCTACTAATGCAGCTGAGGCAGTGTGATAGAGCCAAAACTCTAGGCTGTGCCTGAGGAATCACAATTCACTCTACTACTCAGTAAGGTGGTACAGTTGAGAAATTTCCTACTAAAGAGTAGAATAGATGTCTCTTGCCATTATGGAAATGAAAGAAATACCTTCCCTAAAATTTTACTTGATTTCTTGAGGGAACAATTTCTGATCATACTCTTTCGAAATGTAGAAGCATATAATTAATTCCTTACCATTTATTTTATTTGCATGCTTATTGCTTTATATCTTTGAGATAGTTTGAAATAATCTTAATTTTAATGAATTATATATTGTTCACTTTTTCTTTATTAAGACATTGTCACATTTAATTAAAATATTTACATGATATTTCATAAAGGTATATATGTAACAAGTGTTACTAGCTATTATGAAATAATATAATAATTTCTGCAACAAATAACTGATTATGATTTCTTTGTCTTGACCAAATTTGTAATCAGATACTACTAGGAACCGGCCATTTTCTGGTTGATATGGGTGAATAATCAGATATCGTTATTGTTAAACTGTTGTAGGTGCTAAGACAGTTGAAATAACAATCAGGGTTCTCTACTCTAAAAATCTGTCTATATAAACAGCACACTGTAAAAAATCTATTTAAAGAACAATACAAGTCAAGGGGATCTTGGATATATTGGCTGTGTTTATTTTTTTTCAAGGCTGAGTTCACAACTATATTTAAAACTTATTTTTAAATGCAAAGTAGTGAACATTTTATGTTAATTTCCTATTGGAATAATGTCTATTTTATTTTAGAGTGACTTTTAATAGTTAGATATCTTATTTTTAAAACTTAGTGGATCATTTCTTGGGATACAGGCCAGCAGTTTAACATTGCATTTTATTTACTGTGGATTCAGAAGAGTCTACTCAAAAGCATATTAAGGCTAAGCAGTGTGCATGTGTGTGTGTCTTTTGTGATGTAACGTATATAAGTTTTAATGCCAATTGGTAAAGTATCTGAAATGTAGGTAATATTATAAACACAAAAAGACTATATGATTCAGAAAAAATGGATCTTCATCAACATTTTTATAATTCCAAATTACCAGACCTCTGCAAAGCAGTGTTGCTGGTTATGACCCTTCAAACTAGCTGAAAACCCTAGTCATCCCTGCCACTTATCCTTAGAAAATACAAATGCACTGGTTATCCACATACCAGCAGCTGAAGAGTTCTAGAATAAGTAAAACAATCTTGTACCATTTACTTGACATTCTAGGCTTGGCTACAGAAAACTCAGACTCCTCCACTATCTTGAAACTTGGCTTCTTAACCTGTGAGCCAGCTTTGAATGGAATCTGTTGGATATCATCTATCCTAGAGGAAATCAGACACGCATCTTTAAGATGCTCTATGGTTGCTTGAAAGGCACCAGATTGACTACCCAGGAGGCTGCAGTAGCCTAGATTTTAAAGGCCATCTCTTCTCCCCTTGGCAGCAGTGAGGCAGTTGTCCCCCTCCTGTGCCACCAATATGCCTCAGGAGGAAGGGCAGCCAAAAAAGGGCATTTTCAGTTCCCTTCTTTGCTCACTGCATCCCAATGAGGTGCCAATTGTCATGATAGATCTTGTGCTCATGGCCATCTGCTTACTGGGCTTTGGATAAATGCCAACATATTTTTCTCTCCATGACTATCCAGTCACCATTTGGGAGCAGTGCTGTCTTTTCTCCATTATTAACCTGGCAAGATTGAACCACAGGGCTCTTGCTATAAATAATGTGGATTACCGACATAGCTTTATGGAATTATAAGCTCAAAGATTTAAATTATTTATTTCAACTTTTATCTTCTGATAAAGAGGAATTTTAAAGACCCCAATGTTTATATACAGAGAGATTCAGTGATAGGTTTCTGAGAAACTACCTTGAACAGTATGCCTATAGGGAAAGAGAGTTGGAGCACGTGTAGCCAGAAACTCCATGAGGTCATATTTCTCCCTTGTTGCTGGACAATGCTGAATGGTACCTTTGGTATAGCTGGCCTGAACCACACACTGTACTGGTGACTATTTGAACCCCACCTCCAGCCCTGTACCACCTATCAACTTGGATTAACTATTGTCTCCTCTGAATTCCCATATACCTGCCCCTGATGGTATGATCTATCTTATGTAATGACAATCTTTGAAGATCTTATTTTCTCTACTCAACTCCAATAAAGAGGCAAGAGGTCTTGTCTTTTTCATTCTTTCATGCCCTGTGCCTAGACTAATACTTTATCCAGAGATGGCACTGAGATAATATGATTGGATGAAAGCGTGAATCAAAGGAAGCAGAATACTAAATGAAAGGGCCAAGCTTCAGAGTCAAAGGCAAATCTAAACTGTGGTGTTAGTTGTTAAGACTATGATTTTATATCTTGAGAGTTCAGAAGTGAGATTAGAGATAAAAGCTTGTTATTGATCATTATTACATACCAGGGATTTCCCAAGCAGGTCATCTTATTTATTCTTTTACTTCTTAAAAAAAAATTATGAATGTGGTTCCATTTATTATCTCATTTAACAGGCAAGCAAATTGAGATGCTGAAAACATATGTAACTTAATGTATCTAGAATTAACTGGATGGTTATTTTGGTTACTTCAAGCAGCCATAGGCTTACTCATTTCAAATGTTGTTTTATTCGTGTTCTAAGGTGGAGCAACATAAGATGGAGGGTACCATTAATCATGAGGTTTATTCCAACTAAAGGATTTTCATGAGAAATTAGTAATAATATGAAAATCACTGAGGAGGTTTTGACATGAAAGTTAATTCTCAGTTTTTCTATTTCAAATCCTTGTAGAGCCCAATTAATATTATACAATTAGCTACATGAAGGATGATGCATTTGAAGTAAGTTTTTCTAGCAGAAGAACAAAAACCTTGTTTTGTCTTCAAATGTCATTTCCAGGCTTCTGCAGATGCTAAAAAAGACTGCAACATCTGAAATTAACATAACTAGTAATATTTTTATCATGGTGTAATTTTGTTTTCTGAATAGTTATAGAACTTCTGAAAATATTTTGGTTCCTAATTAGAATATGAACTTGAATCTAAAAATTTTTTCCTAAGATTGATACTTATGCTAGTATTTCCCAATCTGGGAGGTTGCTCCATCATCTAAGGAACTCTAGGTAATACAGGAATTTTTGTTCCCATAGTGGTGGTATAAAATCGCACATTATTAGGATCCTGTCACTGACCATTTTGATTCTGTAATGGTTATGTAATGGAGCCCAAGTATACATATACAAAAGTTTATGTTATTGATGAATTATAGGTGCCTTGTAAATTAAACAACTAACACCACCACTACACATATACAAATAAAAGTATAACAAAACAAAATGCTGAAAATTCCAAAGTGAAAAGTAAAATAGACCACTCTTTCTATTCTTCAGAGAAAGATAATTTGTCCTAGGCTCTCTATATGCATAAATACATACACACTCCTTTTTTTCCTTTCAACATATAAGTGGTATTAACCTGTCATGTGTTCATGTTGTTTTGCAGTATGTTTTTTTTAAATGTAATGTGTAGTTTAAAAATCTCATTTTATTATCTACTACATTTTTTAATGACAGAAATATTTCTACTATGTAGTTATTGCATAATTTTTGGCTTGGTTCCCTATCATTGAACAGTTAAATTTCTGACAAACTCACAGAGTATACAGCCCCATTATCTATCTTTGATAAAATGAGAAAGCATGTATGTAAGATAAATTCCTCGATGTAGAATTATTGGGTCAATATATTTAATCCAGTTTAGGAAAGTTTGGAACTCATGAATTCTAGGTCAATTCCAAGTACTTTATTCTCATAGCACCTTTCATAGTTACAAATTTACATTTAGGTATATGATTATTTAACTATTGTAGACCTCTGCCACTAGGCTAGATTGCAAAGCCAATGAGTAAAGTTTTCTTTCTCTTGCTTTTATAATGCCAGAGCCTGCCCCAGTATCTGTTATATAATAAATTTTTGTTAAACAGTTGTTGAATATATAAATAAGTGCTGGACTCTATAAAGTTGCTGGGCTATCTAGTTCCATATAAGGCAGAGAACATTTAGAATCCAAGTAAATTTAGGTTTTTCTTCCAATTAAAATGGAATTTTTAGTTAAAAATTGTAATACAGTACAATAAGTAAAAAATAATTGAGAGTGAAAGCATGACTTCCCCTACCCACTTCGGCTCACATCTATGAGATGGCTAGCCATTCTTTCTATAATGATATAACCTACACATCTCGAAGAACTTAGTTCAATTAACTAAAATTCCAGGCCTAATATTTAAGAAAAATAAATATTTTAACTGTTTCGGACAATTTATCCAAGAGTTCTTCTCAAACTTTAGAATGCATCTGGGTCTCACCTGCAGAAAGTCTAGGTCAGGAGTGATGGTGTCTGAATCTTCCCTGAAAGGTGTGTGTAAATTGAGAATTTTACAAATCATCTTTTACAAAAGTCCTTGGAGATTCTACTGTAGGAGCCACTCGATGCATTGTTTTGCCCATAAATAAGTCCTCATCATCTCACATATTTCAAATTTTATCTGTTTTTACAAGTTTGAAGTTTGTTGTTGTTATTATTTTTATTTTATTATATCTTTCTTCATAGCAAGTGTAACAGTACTAGTAATAGTAGAAAGGTAACCCATTTGTAAAATGTCCCATCCTAATGCAGCACATAGCCATAAACTTTTGGCTTAGTCTTGTTTGTTTCTCTATATTCTAGAATTGCCTATAAAATATCGTCTTGATTTTTAAAAGAGGCTATAATCTATCAACCAAAATAAAAAAAAAAAAAAAAAAAAAAAAAAAAAAGAGGCTATAATCTAGAAGGGAGACCTGTGAGGGCTGAGGTAGCTGAGGGCCCTCAGAGGCAGCAGAAATAGCTGGTGTCTCTACTTTTTGCTAGGCACAATGCCCAAAAGGCCCAAGGGCATAATTCTTATAGGGGAAAGGACCGAGACTCCAAGAACATGTGTGTTTTAAATCAGTTGAGAGGGGAGATAACTAATGGTAGTGTGTATAGGAGATTATTTCCAAGTAGAACCAAAGGTTTAAAAGTATACTCTAGTGTAAAATGCAACTAAGAGAAAGGGAGGGAAATCAACACATATTTAATGCTTTCCTATCAGATCCGGGTCAAAAATTTAGGTACATATTTAAACCTCACTGTATTCTTGGGAAGAAGGTAGTATTAGTTCCACTTTAAAAATGAGACAGCTGAGTCTCAGAGAGGCAAAAGCAGGTCTAAGTTCACACAGTTAAGTGTATTGACAGGATCTGATATACATCTAACACAATCCAAGGTCTGATGCTGTCTCTATGACACTCCATTGAAGGGTAGCCAAATCTTGCCATGAGAGGGCATGGCTCATGCATTTAAGCACAAGAGTAAGTTGTGCTTTCAAATTCAGCCAGTTTTGTGCCAACAGCTGTAGTAAGTATTGATTTATTTTAGCACAAAGTGATAATAGTTTGGGCTATACCTAAGAGTATACCTCAGACTACTCAGGTGAGTGGGACATTTCTTCCAGGAAGGCTTTTTGCTGATAGGGCCATGGTTACCGGGCTAGGGACTAGGGAAGGCTCTAAAGATCCCAGAATGAGAATTATTAGAAGAAAATCAAATCCCTGAGGGACTGAGGTGCTAGACAGGTCTTCAAGAGAGTGACCTGGTTACCTGAACTGGGGTTCAAAGTCATGGATGAGTGTCTAAGATAGAAGGTGGCAGAACCAGGATTTAGAATTAGGCTTTATTCCCAGATTCTATGTGCCTACTCACTGCAACCTAATTTAAGATTTCAGAAATTAAATATTGATATTCAACTTACAAGATGGAGACCTGAGTTCGATGCCTGATTGTTCCACTGGCATCCAAGGACTGAGCCTGATGTGTATGCAAAATTACTTGATGTTTGTTGGGATAACCTGACCATAAATAGAACTGTTCCCCATGCTAATGGTATTAGCTTAGGCCTGAGATTTTCAACCTTTTTCATCTCATGGCATGCATAAACTAATTATTATAATTCTACAGCACAGCAAAAAAATTTGTTTTGCTGATCTGACAAAATATAGGTATAATTTTGATTTATTCACACCTGACAGCTATTGTTGTGTTGGCTATTGTCATTTTATAATTTGACAATCTAAAGGAAAAGAGGTCAGTGCCCATGACTAAGTAGGTATTGCATGTTTTAAAAACTCTTGCAACACACCAGTTAGAATCATTGCTTATGCTATTTCCACAGCTTACAAGACCAGAGAGGATTAAATGTCTTAATGGACTTCTTCCCCATGGCTTATTTTAACCTATGATATATTTTTTCTCCTCCTCCTCTTTTTTAAGAAAAGTATGCTATGGAATCTTGTCAACTACATCATTCATCAAACTTTGTTCACTCTGGCTCTTAGCTACTTCCAAAAATAAAAGAAACCCTCAGAGAATAAAAATGACTAACATTCAGCAGATTCAAACAACTATGATGTGACTGTAGGCAATCCTAAAGGCTCCCAAAGATACTTTGAGCAATGTCACTTTATTTGAATAAATGCATCTCTCCCTACTCCTGTCAACTATCATCACTACCTTCAACTTATTCTTTACTTCTTCCCCAACTCAACCATGATTACTTCTTTAGAAAGGATAGTCCTTGTTTTGCAGTATAAAGTTTAGAATTTGTGTGAGCATTATTTTTAATGTAACATCAACATACACACACACACACACACACATACACACACACTTACATTTATATTATCTTATCTATAGGATAGGTGTCTGAATAATGAGCAACATTTATTGAGTCCTTTGCTATGTGCCAGAAATGATTTTCAATACTTTACAACTATATTAAGTTATATAATTCTCACATAGTAATATTAACCCTATTTTTATCTCCATTATCTAGATGAGAAACAGAGACACTGTAACTTACCTGTGGGAGACAAAAAAAGCCAGAAAGTGGCAGAACCAGGATTTAGAATAAGGCTTTATTCCCAGATTCTATATGCTTACTCACTGCAGCCTAGTTTAAGATTTCAGAAATTAAATATTGATATTCAACTTTTAAGATGGAGACCTGAGTTGGCAAAATGTTTATTTACCTGACAACACCAGTTTGTCAGCAGAGCTACAATCAGACGCTACTCTACAAAATTATAAACCAGCACTCAAGTTACCAGACCATTCTCTTATTTTGTGTGATATTTTTACAGGCAACATGATTATTCAGTTGTCATTGCTGTGTAACTTGTGATAAAAAGAAATTGTGACTGTATATAATATTGGCAACAAGAAATGACAGATTAAATATATGATCTTATTTCTCAGAGATGTAGGTTAAGCTTCTCCTTTTCTTAATGCCTTTTCTGATTCTTAGTGATGTCTTATGGAAAGCTCTTGGTTTTAGTTTTCTATTTTTTTCCAGTGATTACAGTTAAAGACATACATAATCTCATGGACATTTACATGTGCAGAAAATGTGAATTCACTTACTGATTAACAGAGGGGTATTTTACTAAATGAGGAAAGCCAATAGGAAATTCCCATGATAATCAACATTCCCTCTGTGTTTTCTAAACACATAAAGCAATTTTAATATTTTTAAAAGTTAACTTTTGCATATACTTAGTCCTCATAAAACATCAATAAGACAGACTGTTGCCAACCTACTTAAGTCTCCGTTTCTCAAGATAATTACTAATAGTTATGTAGTTGTAAAACTTGCAAGTGATGGGACTAGGTGTCATCCCAAGGACTTCTAAATCCTACTTTGGTAGTCTTTGCACAGCAACACATCTTAGCTACTTCCTCACATTTATGCTTCTTTCTTTTGGACGTTCAAACACCTGGCATGTAATACAAACTTCTGGGGGCTGTGCCAAGAGTATAACTCTGCTGATTTCTAAAGTTAGTGGTTCACAGATTTTTAGAATGTATGATAATCACTGGGGAGTACTTGTTAAAAATGTGAATTCTATAATCCCATCTCCAGTTAATTCCAATGCAGGATGATCCTCTTTCACTGACAGCCTCCCACCTCAAGCGGGTACCTTAATTCTGTCAGATTTATACCTCGTTCCCCTCATGTTTATGGATTCCTCTCAGCAGTCCTCAGCCAAGGGCATTCATTCATTCAGCAGCCATTAAATCAATGCTGCCGCTTCCACACCCTGGAGGTCTCAGCTGAGAAAAGCCCATACTGTCTGCAGCAGCCCCCAATTTGCTTTTTATCCTATGTCTTATTCTTCCTGCTCCTCATTCTTACTTGCACAGACCACCTCCCCCCTGAACTACTTGCTCTCTTGTCGTTGTCCAGCCTCTACTCTTGGGAGAGCCCCAAATAAGACCTGAGGTCATGATTATTAATAGTCATTTTACAGGTAACAGAGCCTGAAACCGTTGAGCTGAATGTCACATACCTAGCTGACTCACCTTAAGAAGAACCAGGGTTGGAATACCTGCCCCTGTTCTTAATTACTACACAACCTTTTGTGACTAATATAAAAATACTAGTGAAAAAGGTCTAACTAATTGCAATCAGAACGCCTAGGTTTAAGAGGCCCTAGAAGTTACCTCAGTGAGATGAATTCATTAGACATTATTGTTAGTGACAGTAGTAAGTGAGCAAAAAGACTTCTGTATATGTTGAAAAGTGTAGAGGCAAACTTGGGTAGAAGTAGTAGGGGCTTCCATCATCCCCTTGCTACGCCCCATGCTCCCCCCTCACCCCCACTCTCCTGACTAAGTGTCCTGTGGCCACCTGTTCTTGGCTCCATCCTTCCCTGCCCTTTCTGATATTGCTTTGTGGAATGACTTTGATACGTATTATAATCGATTTTCAGTTAATAAGCTTCATCTCCTGGGGATGTTTGCATTTTTAGGCTTTTTCTCTTCCATTATGCAATGCCAGGTTTTCCTGCTGATAAAGGCGTATTAGGCATTGGCAAGAAGGTGGGGTACAGTTTCTGGATAGCAAAACCTGTCCAGGTATCCTGAAATAATGCCATTTTAGCAACTGAGTACACATCAGGCTAGGCTTAAATAAAATTATTTTTAAACAATTTCAAGTGTCTACATATTGAGGTGAAGTTGGAAGTACTGATAGAGACAGATGGAAAGAACCAGAGAATTATTTATGTCCAAATTTGGGGAAAGGGGCACAGGGCATGCGTGTGCTCGCCTATGTGAATGCACGTGCATAATAACCTAACAGTATAGGTCACTGGGAAAATGGATTTGATTGATTCCTTTTATAGACACTATGAAATAAGAATCATATACAGTAAACCTTTCATCTGGCTGCATAAAATTAACTGTAACTGCAGTCAAGTACATTATCAAGTATGTTAATATAATCTTGTTATTATTAAAACCAATTATAAAGCAAAACCAATTTTTGCATATCACTGATGAACTTTGTCATAAATTTTGTTTATTACAACACTGAATTATTATTACATGGTTGCTTGATCCTTATTGTCTTCTGCTTAGGTTACTTATTGTTCTGCCTACAACTTAAACATTTAGTGGAATGTTAATTAGAAGGACTTTATTTTCTTATGGAAAAGACTATATGTCTTAAAGACTGAAGAAGATTATAAAAGGTGGAAATATATCTAATTTACAGTTCAGGGTCAGACAATTGCTTTGTGCTGAGTTGTATTAAGTTATGAGTATTCATTTATGACTATAATTTGATTCTTTTGGTAGCTTTGATTTGTCTGGTATTGTTCATGGTTTATATAAATGGTTTCGGAAGGAAAGCAGTTTGTGAGGAAGAAAGTCATTTCCATGTCAAAGTAAAGAAAATCAGATTTATAAGAAAATGCTCTTTTGATTACAAGACAATAAATATCAGGGATGCTTACTTAGAGAAGCCTAGAGGCTAACTCTTCAAAAAAACCTCGGGCTTCCGCATTGCATTGGGGAATGATTTTTCAGGTTTGAAGTGCAAATAACTGTTGGAGAGTCGTTTGTCATACTTCCTTCGGCACGGGGATATTTTGAAAAACCAGACTCACTTCTTAAAAGTGCAACAGCAGAAAACAAAAAAAAAAACATATAAATTTAATGTGGCATTTCTTAGACTCATGGTTTTTTAGGCTACAAGTACCTTTCTAAATTATTTAGGCCAATTCTGTTGAGAGAAGTGAGGGCCTTGAGGTTAAATGTTTTATCCAAGATCACACAATAATTGTGCTAAAAAACTTACTAGAAACTGGTCCTCCTCATGTAGTCAGTTGTAAAACTACATGCTGGGTTGCAATAAAAGGATGCTGCTGATAAAACAGCTCTTCTTTAATAATGGCATATATACAATTAATAATAATTAATAATAAGACTGCCCCAAAGCTCATCCCCTAATTTACAGGAAGAAACACAATGCAAAATACTCAATGCACTTATATTTACCAATATTAGAATGAAAATCTGAAAATGCAAAAATAAAAATGAAGTAACTGTTAAAACATTCTTTTTTTTTTTTTTTTTTTTTTTTTTTTTTTTTTAGTTTTATTTATTTATTTATTTTTTGCATTGGGCTTTCCAATTTTCCCAGCACCATTTATTGAAGAGGATTCCTTTTCTCCATTGCATGTTTTTGGCTCCTTTGTCAACAAAATGAAAGGCAACCAATCAAATGGGATAAGATGTTTATGAACAACAGCTCTGACAAGGGGTTTATATCCAAAGTACATAAAGAACTCATACAACTCAGCACCAAACAAAAAAAAACAGTCCAATTGAAAAATGGGCAAAGGACCTCCACAGACAGTTCTCCCAAGAAGACATGCAAATTGTCAACAGATATATGAAAAGATGTTCACCTTCACTAGGTATTAGGGAAATACAAACTAAAACTACAATGAGATACCACCTCACACCTATAATAATGGATATTATCAACAAAACAAGCAATGACAAATGTTGGAGAGGTTGTGGAGAAAAGGAAACCCTCATTCACTGCTGGTGGGAAATGTAAACTGGTACAACCACTATAGAAAACAGTATGATGATCCCTCAGTTCCGCTTCTCGGTACCTACCTGAAAAATATGAAAACATTTATTCACAAAGATATGAGCATCCCCATGTTCATAAGAGCATTATTCACAATAGCCAACACATGAAGACAACCAAAGTGTTCTTCAATATATGATTGGATAAGGAAGATGTGGTGCATGTATAATAAAATATTACTCAGCCATAAGAAAAGATGAAAAACTGCCATTTACAACAACATGGATTGATCTTGAGAATATCACACTAAGAAAAATAAATCAGACAGAAAAAGTCAGGCACCATATGATTTCATTCACATGTAAGATGTAAAACTGAAAGAAGCAAATGAACAAGCAAGAAATACAAACAGGCAGAAACTCATAGACACAGACAACAGTATGGTAGTTACCAGAGGAAAGGGGGTCGGGAAGTAGTAAAGGGTGAAGGGGGTCAAATATATGGTGATGGAAGAAGGTTTGACTTTGGGTAGTAGACAGACAATGCAGTATACAGATGATATAACAGAGAATTGTACATTTGAAAACTGTATAATTTTATTAACCAATATCACCCCAATATAGTTAATGGGAAAAAAAAAAGACACCTTGGAGAATTAAACATAACGAGGCTAAAATAATTAAATTTTAAAACCTAATTTAAAACAAGTCTTTGAAAGACATAAGAAACATTATAATAAATTATTCTCCATAACTATCAAGAGTAGAAAAAATCAGTTTATTTTCCTTATGAAAAATACACATTAGAATATATAAAAGTGCCAGCATTAATTTTTTAAATGCTGACAGAAGGGAATTATTGCTATCCTTTCCCTGATTTAAAGAGAACAGGTTTTCATTTATCCAAAGTGGCCTAAAACTAACAGAAAAAAAGGCTAGAAAATTAGAAGCACTTGGGAAACTTTACAAATATTGCAAAGACCCATATTGGAATACTCAGATTCAAAAGATCAGTAGTGAGGCTTAGAAATGTAAATTTTCACAACATTTTTCAGGTGAGTTTAATGTATGTTTACATGTGAAATCTATTTCACAAGATATTCCCAACTCTTTTTTCCCTCTAACTTATTATCCAATTAACCTCTTGTATCATTTGATTTAAATAATTCTGTGCAATATAGTTTCATGTGAACAGTGAGGTGGAAAAGTCAAAATGTGTTAGTAATTTCTGGATTTTCAGGTTTCAAAACCCATTACAATCCAGGATTCACTGTTTACATTTCTGGCATAGAAGATAAGGGTGTCTTTAGTTGGGTGTCTTCTGTTTTGGATATGTGTTTTCAAAAAAATCTGTCCACAGTCTCCTGAGACCTTGGCAATTGCCTTGGAATATTTTCAACCTGGCTCTGTCTTGCTATATTCTATTTTTACAATGTTCCTATTTTATTCATTAGCTTTAGCAGGTCACAATAATTTGTTTTGCTATTTATAACCCCTTGGGATTTATTCACCTACTTTGCTGATAATGAACTGGTTTATTTCAGTTTTACCAATAGCTTATCAGCCTGCTGCATTTGAAATGTTTACCAACATTCCCCCTTAAGAACTGTTTTCCTTTGCTCCAAAAGTGATCTTTTTTATTTTATTTTATTTTTTTAAGTATATTTTATTGATTATATTGTTACAATAGTTCCAATTTTTTTTTTCCCCTTTGCTCCCCTCCGCCCAGCACCCCCCTTCCCCAACAATCCCCTCTCCAAGTCCATGCCCATGGGTCGTACATACAAGCTCTCCCGCCTCACCCTTTCATATATTCTTCTTCTTCTTTTTTTAAAATTAATTAATTAATTAGTTAAATATTTTAACAATAAAAAATAACAATTCCTCCCTCTCAGACTTAAGACCCTTTACAATCTTATAAAGGACAATGGATGAAGGTCTCGAGCTCCTCTAGCTGCTTCAAGCTGGACATGGTCGTCGTCCTACCTACCCGTGGGTCAAGAAATCCCTAATAAGAGTGGGGGTGTGGAGGGGAGGGTGGCCTTCCCACAAGGGGAAGGATCGTGCAGACTCCAGGTTGGTTGGCTGTCTCTGGACAACGGCATGCTTGGTTTGACAGGCTGGCATCCTTGTTGTATTCTGGGGGCAACAGGGTTAAAGGACATCATTTAATCCGTAACCACTAGATGACAAAAGACAGGTATTAATTTTTCAATGTCCCACATTAGGGAAAAGAAGGGCTTCTTTGGAGGAAGGTGTGCCAGGTACATCTCACCTGTCCAAAACCCTTTTGCCCATTATACTTATTTTGGACTGAGGGAAATATTTTAGGTTTCCCCCATCTCAGGCCTCTGGGCTTTTTCTGTCCAAGCCATTAGGATAGAAAAGAGAAACCAGTTTTAAAGTGAAGCCCACAGACCACCCCGTTCTTCACCAACCCAGCCACTTAGTTCAGCCAAACCATTGAGTCTCAGGAGGCAGCAATGCAGACAGGATTAAGTGAGGCCTATGCATACAGATAATCACTCAGGTAATGAGATTGTAGGCTTATGCCCTTTGAAAACAGAAAACACATGTTAATTTATGTAACATAACCCACATACAAGTCTCTAAATCTGTAGGACTGTCTTATCGGAAGGAAAATCCTTGTCCTTCTAATATTCACTGAACTTGCATTTCTATTCTTTATATTTTTATTCCCCCCCCACTAAAAAATTTTCTGTTTGTTTGTTTTTCCACTACAGTTGTCTAACTTTTTTTCCCCCTCTTGCTTCCCTGCACCCTGCCCCCCCCCACAGTCAGTCCCCACCCAGTTGTCCATGTCCATGGGTCATTCATACATGTTCTTTGACTAGACCCTTCCCCTTCTTACCCCTTCTCTCCCTCCCATCTCCCCCTTTGTTACTGTTAGTTTATTCCTTGTTTACATACCTCTGGTTCAATTTTGCTCATTTGTTTGTGTTGTTCATTAGTTTCCTGTAACAGGTGACAGCATAAGGTAATTTTCTTTTGTTGCCTGGCTTATTTCGCTAAGCATAATTCTCTCTAGTTCCAATCATGTTGTTGCAAATGGTAGAAGTTCCTTCTTTCTTTCAGTACTTATTCATTGTCATTTTCCCCCTTTGTACTCGTGTTCCTCTCTGTCTCTCTGTTTCTTCATCTTCTTAAAGCAGACCCTTTAGCATCTCTTGCAATGCTGGTTTGGTGGAGATGTATTCTTTTAGCCTTCTTTTGTCTTGGAAACTCCTTATTTCACCTTCCATTTTGAATGAAAGCCTTGCTGGGTAGAGTATTCTTGGTTGTAGGCCTTTGTTTTTCATTGCTTGGAATATTTTTTGCCATTCCCTTCTGGCTTGTAGTGTTTCTGCTGAGAAATCTGATGATAGCCTTATTGGAGCTCCCTTGTATGTTATTAGTTGTTTCTCTCTTGCTGCTTTTAGGATTCTCTCTTTGTCTTTGAATGTTGGCATTTTAATTATGATGTGTCTTGAAGTGGGCCTGTTGGGGTTCATCTTCATTGGGACCCTCTGTGCTTCCTGGACTTGCGTGACTCTTTCTCTCGTCATGTTAGGAAAGTTTTCTGTCATTAGTTTTTCAAAGAGGTTTTCTATCCCTTGCTCTTCTTCTTCTCCTTCTGGAATTCCTATGATACGGATATTATTACGTTTCATGTTGTCCTGCAGCTGTCTTAGAACCTCTTCAGTCTTGTTCAGTCTTTTTTCATTTTGTTGCATTGTCTGGGAGTTTTTGTGTAGGTTGTCCTCCAGCTCGCTGATCCGATCTTCTGCTTCCTCTAGCCTGCTTTTAATTCCTTCTACTGTGTTCTTCAATTCAGAGATCGTATTTTTCATTTCCTCCTGGCTCTTATTGATAGCTTCTATGTCCTTTTTCATGCTCACGTAATTTTCTGTGAGTTCCTTGTAGTTTTTCTGGAGTTCTTTGAAGTTTCCGCTGAGCTCATTCAGCTTCTCCATAATCCATGTTTTGAATTCCATATCTGATAGTTCGCTCCCCTCTATTTCATTTAGCACTCTTTCTGGGGATTCTACCTTTCCTTTTGATGGGAGGTTGTTTCTCTGTCTCCCCATTTTTTTGACTCCTATTGTTTGTTGGTGCTTCTTGGAATGATCTGCACTTCCTGGATCTGCCTCTGGTGGCATCAGATCATGTACCAGTCTGGCCCTAGGCAGCCTGTTGGAGACTTCCAGGGATCTACTGCTGTTGTCTGTCTTCTTTGATTGTTAATCTATTCAATCTGTGATTAGCTGTCAGGCTTAAGGACTGTGGGTGTGGCAGCTTAATTCCTGTAGGCAGGGCTTTTGCTTCCCCTCAGGCTGACGCCACTTGGAGGGGAATGGTCTACCCGCAGTACTGGGGATGAGTCAGCACTGGGACCCAGTCAGCTGCTCCTCCAGTTCTCCCCTCAAAGCCACCGTGCCAAATTCTCCCCAAGTGTCTCCAGTCCTCTCTGCCTTCCCTCTGCTTGAGCCCAGGGTAAGTGGTGGCCAAAATATTTTCGTATGTGATCCACTTAAGAGCTCTTTTTCTCTTGCTGTTTCTCTCCGGCTAGCAAGAAAGCCTGTGGCTTTTCGCTTTTCACAGCTGATACTATTTTACTTTCCACTCTGTCGCTGTAGGCTGGGAAGCCCAGCTGGGGGTTTAGACCCTGCCCTTCTCAGGGGGAATCCCCGGCTGCTGAGCTGTTTCTCAGCCCCTTCAGCTGCCACCCGTGGGAGCCCAGCCAGCCCTTCCACGTCTCCGCACTCCCTACCGGTCACGTTGTGATGTAGTGGCCTTTTCTGTCTCTCCGTGGTTATAAGACTTCTCTCCAGCTGGTGTTCGGTTCGTTATTCCAGATGATTTCTCCAAAATTACATTGTAAATCCAGACTAGTTCTAGGAGGAAGTTAGTGTAGCTTCCACTTACTCCTCCGCCATCTTGTTTCTCCAAAACATTCTTGAATGAAGTTAATCAGAGAAGGAGTGTTACTTCAGTTATATCTTAGTGCCTAATTTTCTCTATTGGGTGATAAGAAAAATGATTCATTAGATCATCTTTTTAACTATATCTTATTGTCCTGGAATTTTGGAGCTTATCACTAAGTAGATTTATTCCCAAACCTGGATGCATGACAGCATCATCTGGGTAAGTTTTACATAGAGGTTCTGGGATCTCATTCCTGAGGATTCTAATTTAATTGGTCTGGAGAAGGACCTAGAATAGGTATTACCAATAGAATTCCCTAAGTTTCTGAAGACCAGCCAAGTTGGAGAACATCCAACCTAATCCCATCTCCTTGTTTTGCAGATAAAGAAGCTGAAATCCAGATATTATATGCCTGGATCATTTTTGTTTTGTTTTGTGTAACTTAATAAGTTTTCTCCTACTGACCTTCTTGAGTACATGCAACCTATATGTCCTTTTATTGTTCATTTTTGTGATCTAGGAAAATGAACTCTCTAGTAAAAACACTTTTATATACAGTGAAGTCTCATTACAGGGCCATTGAATTAGTTCGACTCCATTGGGTGGTTGGGCGGAGGGAAGAAAAAGAGAGAGAGAGAAAGAGGGAGAGAGGCAGAAAGGAAGAAAGGGAGAGAGAGAAGCAGAAGAAGGAGGAGGAGAGAGGTGAAAGACAAGGAGGAGAAGGAGAAAAAGATGAAAAGAGAAGAAGAGAGATTTAAACAGTGCCAGTGATTTCTTTTGCCACTTCCTTCAATGAGTTTTTGCCCCTGAATGAACTTCTCCGACTTGCTCTCTGCCCCAGGGGGCTGGCCTCTGCTACTGAATCTGTTCTCTTTTGCTTCCTTTGGCTTCTGGTCCAGTTTGTGGGAGGTCAAGTGGCAGAAGGGAAAGCAGGTCAGGCATGATGTCTCTTCTCACTCGCTGCTTAGTACGTGTAGCTGTCTCTCTGGTTTACAGCTCCTGTCAGCCACCATAGCAGCTCTCACCAGGCACCGGGTACACTCTTTCCTCCACTTTGTCCTTAAAACTAAGGCACAGTAGCCATTTTCTACTATATCTAGTCTCTGGAAATATTACTATTCCTATTTGTTCTCCTAACCCAGCTCACACCTCTACAATATGCCCTGTTCTTAAAACCATTCATTTGAATCACTGGCATTAATTTTGTTTTCTGCAGGCAGCTAGATTAATGCAAGATGGAAAATAGAATTATTTGTTTTCCTCAGTAATTTTAAATTCTTGAGCTCCTTTATAGTGCCAGAAACTCCTTGAACTGAAAATGATTTACCTTTAAGAATATAATGATGCAAAATTCTACTTCCTATATATTTATTTGATTTGCATTGGACATTACTGTATATTTATCATCTTGGAATATATAATTAATGTAGAAATTGGTTGACACAAAATTATACGCTATGTACTTTATGAGCAATTTAAGATATTTTCAAAGATAATTTTGACTACATAGATTTCCTCCTTAGACACTAACTTCAGAACTTCCTTTCATGGTTAAGTGCAACTTCATTGTATATATCATAAGAAATATTAAAGCTGGAGGGATATCATAGAATGAAAGTATCAGAATAGAAGAAATTCAATTTCTGTCATTCCCATTGTCTGCAATTTACTTTGTCCCAGAAGTTTGAAACAAAACCCTTCAAAATGCCCCCCAGAAGAGTATAAATTGTTGCAATAACTTTCAAGGATGATTTGGCAATATCTACCAAAGTTTTTAATAGACATACCCTTTCTCCCATTATTTTTTCTTTTATGAATGATGCTTCAGATATATACGGAATGCTATTCATCTCAGCACTGTCATATGAAACAAAGTCTACAACTTCAACATCCATCAGAAGAGACATGTTAAAATCATGTAGTATTTCCAATGGATTACTCTGTTGTCATTAAAAAGAATTAGAGATCTGTAGAAGCTTAAGATATGTTGAAAAAGAAAAGTTGTAGAGCAGCGTATGATATGTGACCCTATTTGTGAGACATAGCCCTATGATTTTTCTTTTCTTAAAATCAAAAGCAGGTATTATATGCATAATAATAATAAAAAACATAATGCCCATGATGGTAGTGAGAACTTAGAAGCACCCAGCAAACACTTGCTGCTAATAAACTGACTGACTTCACAGGAACTCATTGTCTCCAATGGAGACACCTCTGTATGGGGAGCTCACTTCCGTTTTCATTGCCCTCATTCCAACCACTTTAACCCTAAAGTCTATTTTATTGCTGGATGCATGCATCTTTGCATTAGGGTGGTGGCTTGAGCTCCGACTTTATTTACTTGTAAATGCCCGTGTGTACCCTCACTCAGAAGGAATGTGGAAGCTGGTTTCTTCAGGTGATGAGGTTTTCATCATCCAAGATGTCAGAGACACAAATGAGAATGGTCAGGGGATGTGATGCCTGGAAGCAGAGAGAGAATCCAGAAAAAGACTCTGGAAACCTGAGCAACTCACAGAGATTTCACAGAGAGGGAACATGTCAAATCAGAGGAGGGATTACATTTTCAGATGAAGTCATTAGCTGCCAGAAAAGAGGCAGAAACTATACAGACGTGTCCATAAATTTCTGCCTTATAAGGCAATTCTAGTGGTAATACTTCAGCAGTTTTGTAGGCTGGCCCTCTGGGACTAGAGGTTACAAGGAATGACTGTCATGCTAGAGGCTTGCACGCCACGTTGAGAGCTTCGCCCCCAGAGCACAACCCTTTTCCTTTCCAGGAACACTGCATATTAATACCTTCAGTCTTAGTCATTCCCAAAGAGACTTAGAATTCCAGGATTTGATAAGCTAGTCAAAGGTTGTCACTGATAAAACTTGAAAGTATTCCCAGAATCTCTATATGTTAAAGCTGAAGAGGCCTCTGTGATAAAGCGGGGCTGCTTGCTGCTGGTGCTGGTGGGCAGAGGGCAGGATGGCTGCTAATCATCTTACAATGCATGGGACAGACCTACAGGAAGGAAGGGTACAGCGCAGGTGGAGGAAGCTTGATCTCGCCCAAACCCTTCAACTTCCCAGACAGAAACTGACGTCCATATGCATTGAGAACTGTATCTGCTATTTAGCACATTCCAAAGTCTTTTCCCCCTACTTTTTCAGATGCTTCTTTGGGATCACATTTCAATTTACCCATAATAATCTCTTTAGCCATAATAAATCCACGTTTTGCTTCAGTTTTCCCATATATTAAAAGAGGGGCAGGATGGAGCCTACATAATTTCTGCCTTGCTCTGAGCCTATCCAGACAGACATCACCAGGTTTCTGTATTCCTGCACTAACCCCCCCTCCTTAACAGCCAAATGCAATAAAATTCTTTCCTCTCTTCTTCCCACCCAGGTTAATCTGGCATTCCTATTAGGGGGTTGTGGCAGTTTGCTTAATTGTAACCTAATTTGAGGTGTTAAAATATCAAAAAAAGAATGGAGAACTGAATTTTTCTGACTCTTTGAACTTGGAAAATTGCCAATGACTCAGTTGAGAGACTCCTGGATACAGCAAGGAGAATCACTAAGCGAATAAACCTTCTGTCCTTACTTAATTACCAGAAACAGGTCACTCTGCCTACATGAAGGGCAGAACTGCCAAGAAATTGAGCCTGATGGAAGACTTAATTTGTTTATTTCATATTGTTTGGGCTACCAAAGGACCTCACATTAAGAGGAGACTTGTTCTGTGTACTCTCTGTGCTTTCCAATTAAAACAATGTTTCTAACCTTGCAAGGCCTCCTGAAAGAGAAATGGCTGCCTCAAGTTTAGCAGATAAGAATCTCAGGCTTCACACCAGACCGACTGAATTAGAATCTGCATTTTGAATAAGGACTCCAAGTGATGCTTATGTCTGATTGAGGTTTGAGAAATATTACTCTAGGAGATAATGTAGAACATTCCTCTGAGTTATCCCACTTAGGGGCAGGGGCTCTGAGAGTATATTTATTCATCAACTCCTTGGCAGTCATTGGTCAAGTCCTGATTTCAAAGTTATTAATTTCCAGATTGCCTCACATACTGACTGAGCATGCTCCATGGCCTGAGAATAGGGGCTTTGCAGGAAGTGAATCATAGATGTTTGCAGTAAAATCACTCCAGGTGTGTAGAGGTGCACACCCAGAATATAAGTAGAGTACCAACAAAATCTGCTACTAAACTTTGCTCTAGCTGTTCTTTCAGCATGAAATGCTCAGTTCCTCCCAGGTATACACATGGCTTAATCCTCCACCTCCTCCAAGTCTCTGCTCAATGAGGCTTTCCTTTGTTTACTTTCACAACCTGCATGCACCAAACCAGAATTCCTAATTCTCATCATCCTGCTCTTCCCTTTTTTTTTCAGTTGTGTTTATCCTTCTAATTCACCGTACAATCCAGTTATTTAATATGTAAATTGTTTGCCTCCCGCTCTAAAAAGCTCCATCAGAGAAGGAAACTTTGTCTGTTTTGCTTACTTATGTGAATAATTAAACATTTGTATTTTGAAATATAAATGAGATAGTAGTATACATAAAATTATATATCCTGCACTTTTCTTAGCATTGCATCATCAGTAGTTTCCATATCATGAAAACTTCTAATGCATGTCATTTTTATTGACTCTCAAATATTCTATTCTCTCTCTAAGTTACAATTATTTTAAACATTCTTAAAAGTTTTGGCATTTAGATTCTTTCTTTTTTGTTGTTGATTATAATTAATGCTGTCCTGATCTTCTCTGTATATAAATCTTTCCTTTTAAATAATGTTTCTTTAGAATGGGGTTCTGAAGTCAAACTATTGAGACAAAGGCTAAAAGTTACTGTCAAGACTCTTGATAAATATGAAATTGTCTTCCAGGAATTTTGGCCCCATTTACCTCTAACCAGCAAGAAATAAATATGCCTGACTCACCATACCCTTTCCATTGACCTGAGGCAGCATAGCACAGTGATTAAGAACATGAGTCTGGCAATAAACTGGCTTGGATTGAATACCAGTTCTCTTCTACCTCATGAGTTGTGTGATTTTGGACAAGTTATTTCCCTTATTTGTGCTTCACTTTTTCATCTGTTAAATGGGAATGGTGAAAATAATACTGCTTACTTAATACGATTGTTGTGTAGATTACATTATTTAATATAGTTAAAGAACTTTGATGAGTAACTGGTATGTGCTAAACACTATGTAAGTAGTAGCTATTATTATATTGAGACATTTTTATATTCATAAGCAAATAAGTAGTATTTTGCTTTTGCCTTATTTGCATTTTAAAGTTTCATCTTGAAGAAGTTGAGCACTTCTCTATATTTGGCATTTATATTTTTTTCTTCTGAGACTTTTATGTTCTCTTGTTTTCTTATTGGTTTATATAGTAATGATTTTAATCTGTTATATTTGGGGCAAATACTTTCCTGTTTGCTATTTAGTGGTTGATAGCCATAAGTTGTATATGTTATGTGGTAATATATCACTATTTTCCTTTATCATATTTTTATTTTTTAAGTTTAGAAGATTTTTCTCATTCAGAATTCAGAGAGTATTTACCTGTACTTTCAGGTTTATTTTTATTGTTACTGGTTTACTTCTTGTTTTTTTGTTTTTTTTTTTTTAATCTACCTAATATATATTTTAGTGTATTTAGTATATTTTGGTATATTAAATTCTAACTTGGCTTTTTATTTTTAAGTTAGTCTATTGTTTCTAAAGATATTTAAATAAAAGTAGAGTAGAAATTGGACTAATTCTGTAATTCCTAGGCACCAGGAACTATGATGACTTGAACTTTCATAGGAGGGCTCTTTTTCAAGATTTTCACAAGCTGCAGTGTAAAATCCCACATGGTATGTCTAATTGGCAGAGGGATTAAGTTTCTCATAGTTGAGATGGTGATGCCAGAGAGTTTTAACCTGAGGATAGGTTCTGGGAATGGCTATGGAATAAGAATTCTCCTATACACACCAAACATCTGCTTTCATATGAATCATTTGATGTCATCTATTAAAAGAGATTATTGCTGGGCACAATTCCAGGTAATGGAATATTTCTGTCACTTTATTCTTATTGAATCTGGTCTTTCCTGGAGTATATTGCTGTCAGTAGTGAAGGGGATTATTTGCTAAAATTTATGAAGACTATAATGTTTCAAAACCTGGTCTTCTACTTTTCATTTAGCATTATAGAGTTGGGGCCTGGCATTATAAGAAATCACAATATAACAGTCAGGTGTTGGGGCCCTAGATACAAATAATTGCCAACATTTTCCCCCTATTTCCTAAAAATTTTATTTTTGACAGTCAAATGAAAACACATTGGAACTTATTGATAAATTATGAACTTGTCATTGAAAATGCACATGTGGGGGGTATAACCTTAACTGTGATCTTTTTTACCAGTTATATATGAGTATGCCTGTTTCGTCAGAACCTCACCAACAATGTGTCAAATTTATATGTTTTCCAATCAACAGGTATGACATATTTTAATGTAAATTTAATTTGAATTTCTCTTATTTTGAATGAAATTAAGCATCTTTTCACATATTTAAAAGTTATTAGTTTATGTGGTGAATCATATTTATTGATTTGCAAATTTGTATCAACCTTGCAGTCCCAAAATAAATCTCACTTGATCCTGGTGTATGATCTTTTTGATGCATTGCTGTATTTGGTTTGCTAATGTTTTGTTGAGAATTTTAGCATCTGTGTTCTTCAGCGATATTAGTCTGTAATTTTCTTTCTTTGTAGTGTCTTTATCTGGTTTTGGAATAGAGATAGTGCCTGCCTCCTAAAATGAGTTTGGGAGCCTTCAGTCCTCTTGAATTTTATGAAATAATTTGAGAAGGAGAGGTGTTAGTCCTTATTGGAATGTTTGATAAAATTCAATGTGAAGCTATCTGCCCAGGGCTTTTGTTTGCTGGGAGTTTTTCAATTACTACTTCAATTTCACTAAGTGTAATCTGACGATTCAGGTTCTCTGATTCTTTCTGATTTAGTCTTGGAAGATTGTATGGTTCTAGGAATTTATCCATTTCTTCCAGGTTGTCCAGTTTGTTGGAATATAAATAAAAACCACATGATCATATCAGTAGATGCAAAAAAAAGCATTTGATAATATCCAGCACCCATTTATGATACAAACTCTCAGCAAAGTGGGAATAGAGGGAACATACCTAACATAATAAAGGCCATATGTGACAAACCCACTGTAAGAATCATACCTAATGTGCAAAAACTACAAGTATTCCCCTTAAGACTAGGAACAAAACAGGGATGTCTGTTTTTACCTCTCTCGTTAAACATAGTACTGGAAGTCCTAGCCACAGCAATCAGACAAGAAGTAGAAATAAAAGGCATTCAAATTGGAAAGAAAGAAGTGAAACTGTCATTATTGCAGATGACATGATACTGTAAATAGAGAACCCCAAAGATTCCACCAAGAATCTACTAGAACTAATCAATGAATTCATCAAAGTAGCAGAATACAAAATTAATATCCAGAAATCAGTTGCTTTTTTATGTCAACAATGAGCTATCAGAAAAGGAAATTAGGAAAACGATCCTATTCACAACTTCTTCAAAAAAGAAAAAATACCTAGGAATAAACCTGTTCAATGATGTAAAAGACCTGTACTCAAAAAATTATAAAACAATGAAGAAAGAAATTGAAAAAGATGTAAATAAGTGGAAGCACATATCATGTTCATGAATAGGAAAAATTAACATCATTAAAATGTCCGTACTACCCAAAGCAATCTATAGATTCAATGCAATTCCTGTCAAGATTCCAATGATTTATTTCATAGAACTAGAATAAATATTTCAAAAATTTATATAGAACCACGAAAGGCTCCACATATCATCAGTGATCCTTAGAAAGAAGAACAAAGTTGGAGTAATCACCTACCTAACATGAAACTATACTATAAAGCCATAGTAAACAAAACAGCCTGCTATGGACATAAAAACAGACACATAGATCAATGAAACAGAATAAAGAGCCCAGAAATAAACCCACACCTTTTTAGTCAATTAATATTTGACAGAGGCAGCAAGCACATACAATGGACTAAAGGTAGTTTATTCAATAAATAGTGCTGGGAAAATTGGACAGATATGTGCAGAAAAATGAAACCAGACCACTATCTTACATCACACACAAGAATAAACTCAAAATGGATCAAAGACTTAAATGTTAGAACCAAAACCATAAAAATTTTAGAAGAAAACATAAGCAGCCAAATCTCAGACATTGCTCATAGCAGTATTTTATTGGTTATATCTACCCAGGCAAGGGAAACAAAAAATAAACAAATGGGGCTATATAAAAAAAAAAAAAAAAAAAAATTTGCACAGCAAAGGAAATCATCAACAAAATAAAAAGTCAATGCACAGAATGGGAGAACATATTCCCTGATACACCTGATAAGGAATTAATATCCAAAATTTATGAAGAACTTACAAAACTCAACACCAGACAAACAAGCATCCCAATTAAATAATGGACAAAGGACCTGAATAGACACTTCTCCAAAGAGGATATACAATTGGCCAAAAGACATATGAAAGGATGCTCAGCGTCATTAATCATCATAGAAATGCAAATTAAAACCACAATGAGCCTGGCTGCTGTGGCTCTGTGGATTGAGTGTCAGCCTGTGAGCCAAGCGTCGCTGGTTCAATTCCCAGTCAGGGCACATTACTAGGTTGCATGTCAGGTCCCCAGTTGGGGGCGTGAGTGAGAGGCAACCACACAGTGATGTTTCTCTCCCTCTCCTTCTCCTTTCCCCTCTCTCTAAATATAAAAATAAATAAACAAACAAATAAAAAATAAAATAAAATTTTAAAAAAGTAAAGGAATATTATGTTAAAAAAAAAACCACAACGTGATATCACCTCACACCTGTCAGAATGGCTACTAACAATAAATCAACAAACATGTTCTGGCTGATATGTCAGGAAAGGGGAACCCTTTTGCACTGTTGGTGGAAATGGGATTGGTGCAGCCACTGTGGAAAACAGTATGGAGATACCTCAAAAAATTAAAAATGAATCTGCCTTTTGACCCAGTGATCCCACTTATGGAAACATATCTGAAGGTACCAGACACACTAATTCAAAAGAACATAAGCACCCCTATGTTCATTGCAACGTTATTTACAATTGCCAAGATATCGAAGCAGCCAAAGTGTTCATCAGTAGATGGGTGGATAGAACAACTATGGGACATTTGCACAATGGAATACTACTCATCCATGAAAAAGAAGAAAATTTTACCCTTCTGACAATATGGATGGACCTGAAGAACATTATGCTAAGTGAAATAAGCCAGTCAGAAAAAGACGAATACCATATGATTTCACTCATATGTGGAATATAATGAACAAACAGAAGTAACAAGAAAAATTGGGGCAAACTCATAGATGGAGAGTAAGGTGAAAGCTAGTGGATGAGGGAGGTTAGGGGTGGAGGGATTGAATTAAAAGCAAAAAGGACTCTTGGACATGCACAACAGTGTGATGATTGCGGGGAAGGGGGCATAAGAGGGCTAAATTGTAATTGAAAAATTTGATTAAGTTAAAAAAATTAAGTTATTTGTAAGTCTGTTTTTGTAAACTGCCCATTCATACTTTTTTGTCCATTTTTATAATGGCTTTTCCTTTTAACTTTTAAGGGTATTCATATACTGATTGTAAGTCATTTTATACTGCTTGATATATTTGCAAGTATTTTTTCCTCATTTAAAATTTTATTTTGGTATTGTGACTTTTGCCAAAATTTCACACTACGTAGTCATATCTATCAACCTGGATTTTAGTAATAGTTAGAAAGGTTGTTTCATTTTTTCCATACCAAATTTCTAAATGAATGGACTCATGTTTTCTTCTAATAGTTTCGTGACTTCATGTATTTCATTTGTACCCATGACTCATCTGAAGTTTATTCTGGTGTATGGAATTACTTAATCATTTTCAAATCACTATTCAGTGTCTCAACACTAATTATGTAAATTATATACATTTTTTACCTAATGGATCAAGTTGAAACCTTTATAATATATAGTATACTAAATTTTATGTGTACCTTGGCTTTTTTCCCTAGAGTTTCTGTTTTTTTATCACTCTATTCATATGCTATGTCATAATCTTTCAATTATAGAAATTTTGAATGTATTTCACAATCTGAAAAGGCCTGTTGCTGACCAGATAAGTGTTCACTCCATGGTTTTTCTTTTTCTGGCTTTCTATATATTTCTAACTTGTTTGTTTATATGAAATTTAAATTCAACTTATTGACCTCAAATTTTTTTGTTGGTATTTTCATAGAGACTGTAATATATAGAGAATGGTAAATGATAAATGACACATTTATGGTATTGAGAAAAACTATCCAAGAAGAAGGGATGCCTTTTTACTTGTTAAACTCTATTTTAAATTTTCATATATAATTCTTTACATGCTAAAGCTTATTTTATGAGTTATTTTTCTTCTTGAACTATAAAGGTATTACTTTACCACCTATCACCTCCCCCCTCTTTTTTTTCTTTTTGGTTTGGTTTCACATACCATTTAGAACAATGTATTCTATAACACAGGGGAACAATTTTTAACGTAGATCCTGTTGAGTTTCATTTTTCAGCTGTTTTAGACTTAAATAGGCATGCTGATTTCAAAACTGTAGTTAGTTTTCTTCTATTACATCAAGGTTTTCTCTACAGCTTATCTTAATGCAAACACCCTAGGCTGGATGGAGCCTGGATTGAGGGAAGCACTAGTGTTCTCCTATTGACTGAGAGCAAACTTCCCTCAAGTGGGAAGGCATGAAGGATGACCTTGGAGACAAGCAACAGGTTCATACTTGTATAAGCTATTCAGTTACACATGAGACAGTGTGGTGAGAGGTTGTGTGCCACTCTATACAGTGAATCATATTCCGAAGTGTAGTCCAAGTTCTTGTCTGTATACAAGGAGTTAGCAGAATTTATTTTTTTATTTACATACGTACTTATTTCCTTTTCTTCAGCTCATGTCTGCCTTTACTATTTCTCATCGTAAGTGCCTAAACAATCCTGATTCATTTTGTTATAGCTGTGGCAGTTTCACCATTCCCAGTCAAAGGACAAACACCAGCGTGTTTGTCAGGCAAGTCTATTTTGCATATTTTAAAGTAAAATTTGGTGATCAAGATAAGTCTTGGGCCCCTCACAAGGTATGTAAGGAGTGTGTCAAGAGTTTACAGATGTGGACAAAGGTAACATGTAATAAGTTGCCATTTGTTCTACCTGTGGTTTGATGAGAGCCCAGAGATCATTCAAGTGACTGTTACTTTTGTATAGTGAAAATGTCAGGATATAACAAAAAACAGAAATGTATAATAGAGTATCCCAGTCTACCATCAGCTATACACCCAGTTCCTCATTCAGCTGAAATCCCAGTGCCAGTTTTCATTGAACTACCCTCTTCTGAAAAACAGGAGTATGGTGAAGAACTAAGTGACAGCAATGATGAATTTTGAAATTGAATATGACTCAGTTCATAAGGGATTTGATCAGCATGAGTTAAATGATTTGGCACGAATTTGGGACTATCCAAAAAGGCTTCAGAATTCCTAGCATCAAGACTGCATGAGAAAAACTTGGCTTGAAAAAGGAGCGAAGGTATCCTACTTTCGATCAAGAGAAAGTGCATTTCTGCAGTACTTTTGAAGTGATGGTGGTTTTGTGTATTGCTATAGCATACATGGTTTAATAGAGAAATTGGGAATTCCAATCTATAATGCAACTGAATGGCAACTGTTCATTGATAGCTCAAAGCAGAGCTTGAAGTGTGTCCTTGTCCACAATGGGAATTTATTTGGTGCAGTCCCAATTGGCCATTCAGTTTGTTTTCATGAAGAATATGAAGACATAAAGAGAGTCATTGATCTGTTGCAACATCACAAGCACAATTGGATCATCTGTGATGACCTTAAAATGATTTGCTTCCTTCTTTCTTTTTCCTAGTTTCTATCTCTGATATTTTATTGTTGGTGTACAGAAATGCCTTCGATTTCTGAATATTGACTTTGTACCCTGCTATTTTGCCGAATTCACTTATTAGGTCGAGTAGTTTTTTTGTGGAGTCTATAAGGTTTTCTATGTACACTATCATGTCATCTGCAAATGACAGTTTTACTTCCTCTTTTCCAATTTGGATGCCTTTTATTTCTCTTTCTTGTCTGATTGCTGTGGCTAGGACTTCCAAGACTATGTTGAATTGGAGTGGAGAGAGTGGACATCCTTGTCTTGTTCCTGACCTCAGGGGGAATGCTTTCAGTTTTTGCCCATTGAGTATGATGTTGGATTCAGGTTTCTCATATATGGCCTTTATTATGTTGCAGTATGCTCCCTCTATTCCCATTTTGCTGAGAGTTTTCATCATAAATGGGTGATGAGCCTTGCTAAAGACTTGTCAATTTTATTTATCATTTCAAAGAACCAGCTCCTACTTTTGTTGATCTTTTGAATTATTTGTTTAGTCTCTATGTCATTTAATTCTGCTCTGATCTTGATGATTTCCTTTCTTCTACTCACTCTGGGCTTTGTTTGTTGTTGTTCCTCTAGTTCTTGTAGCTGGAGGGTAAGATTTTTTATTAGAGATTCTTCTATCCCTTTTAAGTAGGCCTGTATTGCTATGAACTTTCCTCTCAAGACTGCTTTTGCTGTATCCCATAGGTTTTTGGTTGTTGTGTGTTCATTATCATTTGTTTCCAGAAACATTTTTGATTTCTTCCTTGATGTCATTGTTAACTCGTTCATTGTTTAATAGAATGTTATTCATTCTCCATCAGTTTGAATGTTTTTGAGTTTTTTCCTTGAGGTTGATTTCCAGTTTTAAGCCATTGTGACCTGAGAAGATGCTTGATATGATTTCAATTTTTTTGAATTTGTTGAGGTTTGTTTTGTGTCCTATCATTTGGTCTATCTTTGAAAATGTTCCATGTGCACTTGAGAAGAATGTATATTTTGCTTCTTTGGGGTGAAAAGTTATATCAATTAAGGCCCTTTGATCTAGAGTGTTGTTCAATGTCTCAATATCTTTGGTGTTTCTTTGCTTCGAAGATCTGTCCATTGTTGACAATGGGGTGTTAAAGTCCCCTACGACGAGTGTGTTGCTGTCTATATCCTTCCTGAAGTCTTTCAAACTTTTTCTTACATATTTGGGTGCTCCTATGTTGGGTGCATATATGTTTACAAGGGTTATATCTTCTTGATGGATTTTTCCCTTAAGTATTATGAAATGTTCTTCTTTGTCTCTTTTTATGGTCTTTGCTGTGAAATCTGTTTTGCCTAATATAAGTATTGCTACCCCAGCTTTTTTTTTTCATGGCAACTTTCTTGAAATATTTTTTTTCCATCCCTTCACTTTCAGACTGTGTAGATCTTTTCTTCTTAGGTGGGTCTCTTGTAGACAGCATATATGTGGGTCATGCTTTCTAATCCATTCAGTTACCTTATGTCTTTTGATTGGTGCATTTAATCCATTTCATTTAAGGTTATTATCGATAGGTACTTACTCATTGTCATTTTCTCCCTTTGTACTTGTGTTCCTCTCTGTCTCTCTCTGTTTCTTCATCTTCTTAAAGCAGATCCTTTAGCGTCTCTTGCAATACTGGTTTGATGGAGATGTATTCTTTTAGCCTTCTTTTGTCTTGGAAACTCCTCATTTCACCTTCCATTTTGAATGAGAGCCTTGCTGGGTAGAGTATTCTTGGTTGTAGGCCTTTGCTTTTCATTGCTTGTAATATTTTTTGCCATTCCCTTCTGGCTTGTAGTGTTTCTGCTGAGAAATTTGATGCTAGCCTTATTGGAGCGCCCTTGTATGTTATTAGCTGTTTCTCTCTTGCTGCTTTTAGGTTTCTCTCTTTGTCTTTGAATATTGATTGCCATTTTAATTATGATGTGTCTTGAAGTGGGCCTGTTGGGGTTCATCTTCATTGGGACCCTCGGTGCTTCCTAGACTTGCATGACTCTTTCATCAAGTTAGGGAAGTTTTCTGTCATTAGTTTTTCAAAGAGGTTTTCTATCCCTTCCTCTTCTTCTCCCCCTTTTGGAATTCCTATGATACGGATATTATTGCATTTCATGTTGTCCTGCAGCTGCCTTAGAACCTCTTCATTCTTGTTCAGTCTTTTTTCATTTTGTTGCACTATCTGGGAGTTTTTGTCTATGTTGTCCTCCAGCTCACTGATCTGATATTCTGCTTCCTCTAGCCTGCTTTTAATTCCTTGAACTGTGTTCTTCAATTCAGAAATTGTACTCTTAATTTCCTCCTGGCTCTTATTAATAGCTTCTATGTCCTTTTTCACGCTGGTGTAATTCTTAGTAAGTTCCTTGTAGTTTCTGTGGAGTTCCTTGTAGTTTCCCTGGAATTCTTTGTAGTTTTCTTTGAGCTCACTGATCTCATTGAGCTTCCCTATAATACATCTTTTGAATTCCATGTCTGATAGTTTGCTTCCCTCTATTTCATTTAGCACTCTTTCTGGGAATTCTTCCTTTCCTTTCGATGGGGGGTTGTTTCTCTGTCTCCCCATTTTTTTTGACTCTTCTTTTTTGTTGCTGCTTCTTAGATTGATCTGCACTTCCTGGATCTGCCTCTGGTGGTGTCAAATAGTGTACCGGTCTGGGCCTGGGCAGCCTGTTTAAGACTACCAGAGATATACAGTCTTTGTCTGTCTCATTTAGTTGTTAATCTATTCAATTTGTGATCAGCCATCAGGCTTAAGGACCTAGGGTGGGACAAATTAATTCCTGTAGGCCGGGCTTTTGCTTCCCCTCAGGCTGACACCACTTGGAGGGGAATGGTCTGCCTGCAGTATTGCAAATGAGTCAGCACTGGGACCCGTTTACTGCTCCCTTAGTTCTCCCCTCAAAACCACCTCCCCAACTTCTCCCCAAGCATCTCTAGACCTCTCTGCCCTCCCTCTGCATGAGCCCAGGGTAAGTGGGTGCCAAAATATTTTCATACATGATGCACTTAAGAGCTTTTTTTCTCCAGCTGCTTCTCTCAGGCAAGTGAGAAGCCTTGTGGCTTTTCACTTTTCACAGCTGGATATTATTTTACTTTCTGCTCTGTTGCTGTAGACTGGGAAGCCCAGCTGGAGGTTTAGACCCTGCCCTTCCCAGGGGAACTCACAGCTGCTGAACTGTTTCTCAGTCCCTTCAGCTGCCACCTGTGGGAGTCTAGCCAGGCCTTTCGCGTCTCCATACTTCTTACAGGTCATGATGTGATGAAGTAACCTTTTCTGTCTCTCCGTGGTTATAAGACTTTCTCTCCAGCTAGTGTTCAGTTTGTTATTCCAGATGATTTCTCCACAATTAAGTTGTAAGTCCATCCAGACTGGTCCTGGGAGAAGGTTAGTGTAGCTTCCACTTACTCCTCTGCCATCTTGGATCTCCTCTGCTTCCTTCTTGGTCAGCAATATGGATACACTAAGTATTCCTGTTTTCTTTGTATGTGGGACAGCAGAGCTCATGAGATGCATTGGGTGGAGTTGAACAGGCCTCCAAGATGTGACCTCAAACCTGGTGATCCAAACATTCTACATGAGCCACTTGTTGACAGAAAGAACATTATATTCCCACCTCTGCATATAAGTTTGGGTCTCATGAAGCAATTTGTTAAAGCTTTGCCAATTGAAGGAGACTGTTTCAAGTATCTCACTTTGGCATTTCCTAGCTTGTCATTTGAAAAGATAAAATACCTTAATATGTATGTTTGGTAACAGAACTTTACTACTTGTACACACTTTGACTTACAGTAACAATATATAGCCTTTATATGAATAAAATAACTAAATAAATAGTATTTTCAGATATTTTTTTCTTTATTTTCTGTTGTATGTACATTTTGTATGATTTTGGGGACAAAGAGAGGGTATCCTTTACCTTAAAACATTGATGTGATAGAGAAAAACTGGCATCATTTTCAGATTCAGATGCCAAAAGTTAGTCAAAAACAAGTGTCAGATCTAACTCAACAAAAATTATGTTCACCAGTGTGATGGTTTATTTGAGTTTATGGTTATCCAATGATAGAAACAGGATCCTCAGTGAGGTTACCATCCAGATAAAAATGTATAGAAAAAATAATTTAGAAATTCACTTGACTCAAACACTCTCAACTTTCACCTGAACTGTGATGTGGGAATTTTGGATTGATTGATATGTAAATACAGATATAAACCCCATAATGAGCACTTAGCTCAAGCATCATAATTTTTAAAAAGCTTTCTGGGTCACATGATTCTCTGCCCACCTGTTATTTTAGGGCTCCCCTCGCTGGGCTTCCACTTACCCAATAGATACTGCCATCTAGTACCCATTCCTTCCTTTGCTTCTGTCAACCTCTTCCTCTTAGTTGTAAGGTCCTGGAAGGAAATTGACCATGATTGGTAGGTCTTTGCATTTTCCCATCACAATGCCTGTCTACAATCTAGACCCTGTTAAATGTTCATTAAATAATTAGGTACAAACAGGATTTTGTGAATATATTTAAATGTTATGAATCAAGGACTTTGTACTTTAACAATTTTGATACTTCTGCAGAATCAGGAAGCTAGAATCCTTAAACTGGATGTTTAGCATTCATTTATACTTTATAATTTAAATACAGATGCATGACCCAACTTTGATAGACTTTCTTCACTCCTTAGTAACATTCCATTTTATCTATCAGTTCCAAAATGTGCTAAGTCAAATTTTTTCTATCATAAAGGCATATCACAATATGTATCTGAAATATGTATTTTTTTCTATATCCTGCTATCTAGATGAAAACCCAGATAAGATTTTCACCAAGGTATTTACTTTTTTGTTTTTAATTTCATCATTTTGGCTCTTGATGAAAACTAGGCATAAATTCAGTTTGTTTTTGCATGTTCAGTCAAGGTTGCTAGATTATTTTATTTATTTTCTTGTTTCATAATTATAGTATACAGATAAACAGGTATAATTTTAGGGATTAATCTTGGTTATGCTAATGTTGCATTTAAGGATCACTCTGTCTACAAAGGCAAATTGATTTGATTAATTCATTTAAATACAATACATATAATTGATTTGTTATAACAGAATACTCATATCTCACTTTTAAATTATTTTAAACAACTCATTGGTGGTATGTGAACAAGATACAAATGGAAGACTTATATTTCTGTATATCTGGATTTCCCTGAGCACCAAATTATCTGCTCAGGAGTTGGTCCTTGCCAACTTTGTCCTGTCTTCTTTTCTGTCATTCCTCTAGGAAAATTATACCAATCTAACCATTCAATTACACTTTGGTGAGTGTTTACTTTTAGGAAATATATTTCTTGAGATTCATTTTTAATGTTCTTCTTTTTATATGTATTGCTATAAAACACATAAGTAAATACTCTTGTATTGACAGAGATTTTATTTGGTACTTCAGGCTGATCAACTGAAGGATTGTAGTCTGTGACCATGTCTAGACAAAATGCAAATGTGGGTATTTGAATTTTTTTCTTACTATCAGTTTGCATTTGGAAAATGTTGAGCATACTTCTCTGAGTTGATTGTTTTATAGAAGTAATTTTCAAGGCTTTTAAGATGCCTTGGCATAGGTGGTGTTTCATTTTTCAGAATAAATTTTTCCTACATACATTTTTCTAAGAAAATGTTGATAGAGTCAATCAAATAGGATAAAATGATTAAGGTGATGCTAATATAAACTAAAAGGTCATAAAACTGAAATAAATGTTTTGTTTCCAATGGGTACAATTTATAACTGACACCAAGAAATTTTAGAACAACTGAATGATGGAAGAAGAAATCCCAAAATGACTATAACAGACCTGGGGGTGCTCTCTCCATCTCCACTGGACAATCTTCATTAACATCTGAATCTCAGTAGTTTCTGTGGTTGTAGGAGCATACATGGCCAATCAGAGGACAAGCTAGAAATGTCAGGGAGTTCACATCTTAGGAGCCTTCCTTAACTAATGACTAGAAGAAGTTGGTAGATACACCTCCCAAGTTCCTTACAACTCTGAGGTGTGTTCTATACTATTTTTCTAAAGTTTTCTATAGAAATGAACCCCAGTTGCCCATGAGGCTAACTTTTTTGTATTGGCTTCCTCCTTTTTCCTTTGTCACTTCCCTTCTCCTGTCATTGCTTCCCAGAATTTTCTCCCAACTAAACTACTTCAGGGTCTGATTCTGGGAAAACCCAGTCTGAGGTGGTGAAGAATGACTGTGCTCCCTCAAATCCAGGTTGCTGGGAGAAAATAGTACTATAATAAGCATACTTTGATTGTACAAAGAAAAGAAACACTTTCTGTTTATTCTAGGAAGCTTGCCTATCTTTTGCCCTGAGCCAGACACTTTTTTAAAAATTAATCGAACCACTGCTTAATTTTCCTTAGTACCAGGCAGATCTCTCTCTGGTAAAGATGGAAAGATGGCTTGGAGCAAAAAAAAAAAAAAAAAAAAAAAAAAACAGACTAAAGTCTCTGAGGAAGGAAGTATACACCCTACATGTACAAGTCCAGATCTTAGAATCTTGCTTTCCTTATTAGCAAAATGGTACAAGAAGCCCCTTAGGCATGCATTAGTGGGAGAGAACAAAGAGCAAGATAGTGAAGAAAAGAGTGTATTAGTGAGCCATCACGGGGACAAGAGAATGTAGAGAAGAATCTCATTCCACAAAAAAGCAAAAACAAAAACAAAAAATAACTTTTCATGCACAATGGTCTTTCTCAGTATAAATACAATGCAATTAAGTTCTGAGAATGCCTTAGACATTGGAAGAATCAGGAGAAAGGAAAGGGAAAGGAGTGGGAATTCAATGAAGCAGATACCTTTTCATCCTTTGCTCTTACCAGAGGTATGTCAGTTAAATCAGGGTCATGGATGTTTATAAGTTTAAAAATACATCTTAGAATTTAGGCTGCCTTTATTATACACCAGTAACTTGATTCTTCATTGCTTCCAAGATGGGCAATGACTTAAGATGACTCCAGACGTCTTTTAACAGTGCCCATTCTGTTACTCTCCTAACAACTTAGAGGGGTCAATGTTTCCTAAGAGGGTGATCCCAGCACCACATTCTAAACTGATATAGTTATTTACTTCTTGTTCCAAACTCCCTCAATTTCATTTTCCTTCCCCTACTTTCCACAAAGTTCAATCTCCAGGGAAAACAAAATGCTACTGTCATTAAACACATCATGCTCCTCTATACTTCTCTGTTGTTAAGTATACCCTCCTGCCTTTTGGAATGTTCTTTTTCTTCCATATGGAAGGGAAGCTTCATATAAGGCAGTGGTTCTTAACATGTTGTACTGAGACCAGCAGCATCGGCATCACCAGAGAGCTTATTAGAAATACAAAATTTGGCTCCACCTAAACACACTGAATTAGAAACTTTGGAGGTGGAGCCTAGCTATCTGTTTTAACAAGCCCTTGAGGTCATTGTGTTCCACCATAAATTTTGAGGACTACTTGTACAACGACTGACAGCTGCAAATATTGAGAACTGAGAGAAGGGGGCCTTGCTGTAGCTCAGAACACGGCTGGACATCCCAGTTGTTCTAACCCTAGCCCTTCCACTGAGAGACAAGATTGTCATTAGGAAGGCTCATAGGTCTTAAATCAGGAAGTCGGTGAAAGGGAAAAAAAGGGCTTTCTCATTCCTATCATGGGTAGCCCTGAGAATTGGGGTGGGGATGAATTAAGAAAAAAAAAACCTGTAGTTTTGGGTTTTGGGTTTTCTCCTTCCTGTTCCAAAATATCTCCTCCACATGGACTAAAATGTCATCAATTAGCATTAATAAAATACTCCTCAATAGGTTAAAGAGTATATGGGAAGATGATTGGTCATAAACTTAAGGTGAATTAGTTTGATTAGCTCGTGTACTAATCTGGCTGAGGTGTTGGAAAGGGAAATGAGAGTTTTGATTCAGGGAAAAAGAAATTCCAAAGCAAGACTTACATAATGTTGAGCAGGATGTGCGGGATTTCAAGGGGAATGGGAGAAGGATGTTGGGAAAGGATTTAGGCATTTAGAGGCCTTAGTGAGCTTGCACAGGGCACCAAGGTGTGGGGGGCAGCCACTGAAAGTATATGCTAAAGCAAATGCAGCAAGTCCTCATGATACTGTCAATAGGTTCTTACTAACTGTGACTTTAAAGCAAAATGATATACATATAACAGAACCTGTTTTGCCATAGACTAATTGATATAAACAAGAAGTAAGTTCTTATGGTATAATTCTCATCATAAGAATATCACCAAACTTCTAAATAAAGACCCCCAAACTTCTAATATTTAACATTGAGAAAAATGGTGACTACACATACAGTTAAGAAAGATTAATAAAACCAAGTAAGATAATTATTTTCCACCCTGCTTATATCAGTTCAGGGTCATGGGTGCTAGAGCCTCTTCTGGCAAATCAGGGCACAAGGTGGGACCCAACCCAGGACAGGACACCCCCATCCATCCAAGTGCACACTCACACCCACACACACTCAGACTGGGATAGTTCAGATGTGCCAGTTAACTGAATGTGCACATTTCTGAAATGTGGGAGGAAACTAGAGAAAATCCACACAGACATGAGACTTGCACACTCCAGACAGAGAATGACCCTGGCTCAGAACTGATTTTTATTTTTCTCATCCATGTTATAATGAAATGATAAGCAGATAACAAATGATCTGCTGTGCTGTTCTTCCCTTTTTTTAGATCCTTATTAAATGCCATCGGCTCTTGGTCAAGGATAGCTCTCATCTGTTGTCGTTCTGGCATCCCTACTTCCTTTCCTGTCACTTATTTTTATTTTCCTGAACTCAGAAGATAGAAGTGTTTGAAAGTAAAGGAGTCTTTTTCCGTAAGTGGCATGGAGGAGAACAAATTTAAAGGGAATGCTCTCATGAATAAATTAAAGACACCCAATAAATGCTAGAAGAATAACTTGCCCTTTAAAATGTTTTCACTGAGTTACCCAAGTGTGTGTGTGTGTGTGTGTGTGTGTGTGTGTGTGTGTGTGCGCGCGCGCGCGCATGCAAGAAAAATGCTTATGGTGTCCACCACAGATAATTCAGGGAATACCAGGTTGGGAGACACAGGGCTGCCCTGGTAGGACCTCATTGAGGATGAGGGAAAAGGGTGGTAGATAAGTATCTGTCCTGCAAACGTGGAGATAAGGGATGTTAAGGGGAACAAAGGGCAATAGGAGTTCCATGGAGAGAACAATTGCCATTTGTTGCCACCCATGAATTTCTGAAATCTGATCCTTAGCCTGGTATAAAAGGAACCAGATGGAAAAATCTTGATTGCCTCTCTTTGTTTCTGACTTCTCACCATGTCCCTGCTTCATTTCCTCCCCTTCCTTTAGGTTCTTAAGGCATAAGAGTTTTTATGGGTAACTTTTGTTGAAATTGCTCTCACCAAAGATGCTTAGCCTACAAAGGTAAGAGGAAATTATTTGGAGATACTACCTTAAAGTCATAGGGCTGTATTGTGGTGACACAGAGATCCATGGCTCCAATTATCTTACCACGGTGCTTTTATCAGTTATCCTTTCTGCCTATAAGTAGACCTACTCGCTCTACATAACAGAGGTTAATTTGTTGCTGAAAAATAATAAAGGAATGATCACATCCTCGAAGATTGAGACAATAGTTTACTTAAGCAGAAAAGTAGAGGTAATGGTGATGTCTCTCCTCACTTCAGAATTTAAGCAGGACGCTGGCAGGTCAATGCCTCAAATTTAAACCCTACTCCTCTTAGTTATGATCAGTAGAGAAGGAATTTGTAGAATCTGCACTGCTTCATTCAATATGCAGGTGGGAGCTGTGAAACACATGTGATGTGATTGATTTCCAGAGATGATACTAACACAAACCATTAGCTTATTCAGAAGAATTAAATGGAAATCTTCCAAATACATATTTACTCACATCCATCACTTCTTTGCCCTGTTCCCCGTGCTTCTTACTCCTCTGCACTGAATCTATCAGTGGGAACCACCACCTAAGACCTTGTTAAAGGCAGAGAAGTAGGAGTAATTAGAGGTACTGTTTAATTTACCTTCAGGAACAGGCTTTAATTGAAACATTTCCATCTTTTTGGATGTGCCTGCCAAAACCTTAGAGGTTTGCATTTGCTGCTGTGCAACCAGCACCAGCAAGGAAGCTTTTATTAACGAAAGTTCTTAAAACTGGAGAGGGTTGAGAGTCTTTGAGAAGTAAAATATGTAAATAAATAAATTCACCATGCAAGGACTTCTAGCTGAATAATAGTACTTCTATTTTAGAACACTGCCTGGGGTTAAGATCCCTTCATTCCAATTTCATGGCACCCTCAAAATTCTGAGTCTCCAAATTAGATATGTGTCTTTCTCCAAGCTCTGAACTGCAGTATGTATGTCAGTTGGTTTGGCCACATACAATTGCACCTTCTAGCCTGGATCAGATCAATTAATACCAAATATAGCCAGGAAAATCCTTAGGGTCTTTTCCTTTCTGTTGGTAGCCTACCTTCCCAGTCCTATCGAGGGAGCCAGCCTCAGGATTTATTCTCCAGCTATCACAACCTCTGCGATTTCTGCCTTTGATTTGCCAACAGTCTTGGCTTTCTTAGGTTCCCAACTCCACTCTTTGCTTTGTTTTTCTGAATTACATGATCTTTTCTGCCAACCTTTAGTATTTACTATTTTCTTACAACTCCCTTTCAGATTTGTGACTGTTTTATTTTTATTTTTTTAATGATGATAAGCCATATTGAAATGACTCAGAATACTGCGTCTAAGCAAGCCCCTTCCTCAATGTCAAGGTAATGCTGGTAAACTGTTGTAACAAATATTGCCAAAATCTCAATGGCTTAACACAACAAGAATTTCTTTCTTGTTCACACGCAGTCCAGTGCAGATTAGGAGGCTATCTTCCAGTTGGGACATAGGCATCAGGGCAGTTTCACTGGGGTAGCTTTACCATCTTGGAGTCTTTTACTTCCACTTAGTGGGAGAAAGTCCAGGACCTCATGGAACAGTCAGGAGTCAGGCCATTCCATTAGTCAGAGTTAGTCCTATGACCCTAATCTAATGGCAAGTGAGACTGGGAAATGTACTCTTCCTACATGCCGAGAAAAAAGAAATGCTATTTGTGAATATCTAGCTACCCTCAGCCACTCCTGTCACTGAATGACTCATTAAGTGCCAAGAAGGGGAGTAATATTAAGTGATTACAATGCCAAATAGGGGAAAAAACAAGCAGCTTAAATTTAATTATTTTCTCTTGAATGATTAATGAACTATACCCACAAATTTTACTCTCTATTTACATGGGTGTCCCATGTAAACTTCTGGAGATCTGAATTACCTTATCTCTATTTATGACTTTAATGCTGCTTGAACTAATCTTAAGCAAATGGAAAAAAATTACAAAAACAAACAAACAAATAAAAAAAACATTAGTCCAGTCAGCAAAGTAAGCCTAGAACAAGAATAGTTGATGTCACCATGATGGTTAGTGTCAATAAAAGATACTCATGGACTGCCTAATAAGTAAGTAATTGTAGATTTGTTAAGGTTTTATCTAAGGGTTTTCCTGTTTTCTATTGGTATAGTACTGGGAAAAAGTTAATTTATTTCCTCCTTCTCTGATGACAAATTTTTTCTATGAATCTGAGGTAGTCTTTTGAAATCCTGTTCTAGTATGTTAATTTAGAACCAGCCATCTTGTCCCCAGTTTTCAAAAATGTTTGCTAGGCTTGGAAGTTCATGTCCAAATTCAATGTTATCTTCATGGTTACTATGTTAAATAGACACAGAGAAAGGTGCTATGAGCCAAGGATTTTATTCAGCCTCACCCCAAGGTGGATGCAAGGGCTTCCTACCCAGAGCACTCCCCGCTTGAGGAAATAGGCCCAGTGCTATGAAAGTCGTCATTCTGAGTGGAGGTCACACTCTATACCTTCTGATGACCATTTACAGGGAGTTGGTGACCAAATTGCTAGGCTTTTTTTCCTGTGAGAAGCAGACACCAGAAATGGGGGTGTTTGAGCACCCACAATTGAGAAAAGGAAAAAAGGAAGCTCTAGAAATCTTAGGGTCAGCACACCTACCAGATGTTTTTCAGCACAGTATTCCAGAAGGCAGAGCTTCTCCAACAGAAATAGCTAAATTTGATCACTGAAATAAAAGCATTAATATTGAAGAGAAATATAAACATTTGCATTTGGTTGTTTTAAATCTAGGCAGAACAGATTTTGCCATGCTAATTCAAGGTGTTACCACATTCTATGTAATGTTTGTTTGTTCTAATAGTCTTTTAGCTTATAGTCCTGGATAATGCTGATGTTTCTCAAGGTAAATGAATTTCTACAATTATTAAGACAGTAACTTTTCTCCATTTTCCAATTTAGTTCAATTTGATGACTGACTGTTTTCTTAACCATAGTTGCGTATTCCTAAAAGTGATATTGTCTCAAGTAATTGCTTTCACCTCAAGGTTGCTTTAATAAATATTAAAGAATATTTAGATCAGTGCCATATTTAAAACGACTTTTAATCATTTGCTTTATCTTCTGAGAGACCCAGTATATCTATTAGGTTCTTTTAGGGTAACACACTCCACACCTAATTTTGTATTCTCTATTCTTAGAATTAATTAATGTGTTATAAAATTGTTAAATATTTGAGTTTCTTCAATCGATTACAAAAATTGCCCTTTCTCCCAGAGAAGGGAGATTCATTGTTTCAGTCAGTAAGCCATGCTATGAGGTAAGGGCTGTCCCAATAACAACTGATATGACCATTAATTTAGGAAATAACTATGAATGTTGACACCGTGTAGACAAAACAAAATAAAAGGAAACCAAGGTTTTATACTTTGGAAAGGTATATCTTTACGAGTGCCTATTATACAAAGTAAATGGTAATTTTATTATGAATTAAATGTTCATATCTGCCTGGAGTTACTGTGGGTTATTCAGACTTATTTGTCACTAACTCTCTGACCTTCAATAATTCATAAGTCCTTGTACCTCAGCTTCTCTCTGATTAAAGATAATGCTCCCTGTGCCAAACAGGTAGAGTTCTGTGCAACATAATGAGATCAATCCATATAAAATACATCTCTAAAGGTGCCTACTGTCTGAGTCTTTTCTCAAATTAAAGAATTGAAGTAATGTTGCCAGATGAAATATAAGATGTCCAGTTAAATGTAAATTTTAGGTAAACAATAAATAATTTGTACTTGCTAAATCTGGTAACTCTAGAATAGAGTTATTGAGAAGCTAAAAAGGCCAGTCTCTATCAGTTTACAAAGGAAATTTTTTGTCCTTCCTGTTACATACATTGATCACTGGTATTCTAGGGTGCTCTTCAGGAATCCCTTTAGTCAGTCTTAAAAAAAAAAAAGAAATTGATAAACCATTCTGAATGTAGCGGCCATGCAACCTGAATAATTCAATAGCCATAACTGTTTGAGAGATTTTAAGAAATGGATCATAGATATTTTGAAATTGAAATTCAGTTAAAACTCATTTAATTTGCTCCATTTATTATATTTTTAAATTAAATATATTAGGGTGACATCAGTTACTAAAATTATATAGGTTTCAAATGTACAGTTCTATAATACATTGTCTGTATATTCCATTGTTTGTTTACCACCCAGAATCAAATCTCCTTCTCTCAACATATATTTGACCCCTTTACCCCATATTGCCACCTCTCCTCTCCCCTTTCCCTCTGGTATCTACCAGACTGTATCTATTTGTTTCTGGTTGTTTCTTTGTCTTGTTTGTTCATTTTTTTTTTTCCGTTTTATATTACATATAAGTGAAATGATATGATTCTTGACTTTTCTGTCGGATTGATTTTGCTTAGCACAATATTCTGAAGATCCATCTATGCTGTTGCAAATGGCGGTGTTTTATCTTTCCTTATGGCCAAGTAGTATTTCATTATATACATATATGTACTATGTCTTCTTTATCCAGTCCTCTATTGAAGGACAGTTCAGTTGTTTCCATGTTTTGGCCACTGTATATATATTTGCTGCAGTGAACATAGGGGTGCATATATCTTTGAGAATGTTATAAAATTTTTCAGGTAGATACCCAAAAAAGGAGTTTATGGATCATATGATTATTCTTAATTTTTTGAGGACCCTCCATACTGTTTTTTATAGTGGCTGTACCAGTTTACATTCTCACCAGAGTTCCTTTTTATCCACAAAGTCTCCAATATTTGTTATTACTAGTCCTGTTGGCAATAACCATTCTGATATGTATAAAGTGGTATGTCATTGTAGTTTTGATTTGCATTTCCCTGATAGCTAATGAAGTTGAGAATATTTTCATAAGTCTGTTGACCATTTGTATGTTTTCTTGGGAGAAGTGTCTGTTCAGATCCTCTTCTCATTTTTTAATTGGATTGTTATTGTTAATTGTTGTTGTTATTGTTATTGTTAGTTGTATGAGTTATTTATATCTTTTGAATATTAACCCCCCTTTTGGAGATGTTGTTTGCAAATATCTTCTCTGGTTCGGTTAGTTGCTTATTTTGTAACTGAAAGCAGGTCCAGCTGTCTGCTGCTACAAAAGCCAATATTTGAGAGGCAGGTACTGATGTAAAGGAAAGTGGTTTATTTTCAGGTGCCAGCCACATGGAAGATGGGGAACTATGTCTTGAAGCCCATCTGCAACTCTCGCTGGAGGCAGAAGATTTTTATAAGGAGGGAGAGAGGAACAGAACAAAGAGATCAAGGGAGAGGGTTGCAAAGTTCTCTACGTGCAAACTAGCACAGTCCATTCCAATAAGGCAAGTGATGGTTCCATGTGCATCATCCTGGTTTAGTCATTATGGATTCACATCATCCTGACTTCATGCCATCCTGATTCCATGGATGAAGGTTAGCAAATATCTCAGAACTGGGATGCTTGAGGGTTGGGGTCTATAGTTTTTGAAGTTAGTTCCTAGGATTCTTACACAAACATGCCGTTCATCTACAAGCTATATATTACTCAGTCAGCACTTGCAGAAACAATGTCAAAAGAATGGGAGGGTGGATTACAATTTCCTACTGTTACAGTTTTCCACTGTTAGAATTTCATTGATGGTTTCTTTTGCTGTGAAGAAGCTTTTTAGTTTGATATAGTCCCATTCATTTATGTTTGCCTTTACTTTTCTTGCCTTTTAGGTCAAATTTGTAAAATGCTATCTAAGATTAAAGTTCATAAATTTAGTACATATGTTTTCTTCTAGGTAATTTGTTGTTTTAGTTCTTATATTTAGGTCCTTGATCTGTTCTGAATTAATTTTTATATATGTGACAAACAGCAGTCTAGTTTCATCCTTTTGCATGTGGCCTTTCAATTTTCTCAGCACCATTTATTGAAGAGGCTTTCTTTTCTCCATTGTATGGTTTTGGTTCCTTTGTCAAAAATTATTTGTCCATCTATATCTGTTCCATTTAGAGATGAAGACTCAAGTTCAAAGTTGTGAAATAATTGATTGCCATCATACAGGTAGCTCAAGAAAGGACCACAGCTAGAACTGATACATTGTTCTTCCCACTCCACCAGGCTGTGCCTAACTCCAAATAATCAGCTGCTTTTATAAAGAAAGGTTTTTTTTGGAACACAGGTACAACTCATTTAAATATCATCTACAGCTTCTTTCACTACAGTGGTAGAGCTGAGTAGTTGCAACAGAGGCTGTATGGCCAGTAAAGACTATACTATTTATTATCTGACTTTTTTACAAAAACAGTCTGTGGAACGCTGCTGAAGGAGAAAGGGTTGTCTTCACCCCATTGTTGTAAGGCTATAACTGGACTTACACTTTAATTATTGCAGGCAAACCATACTAAATGTATAATTTTGTTATCAAAAATGGCAAAGCATAAGTGTCACACAATCATGAATGAATACATAAATTACTATAACTGTAGCAGATATTTAATTTCAGTATGGTGCTCTAGAATCGTTAGACTGAATTTTTTTCCCTTATAATTTTGATCCCATAATGAGGGTAAATTATATGATTCGTGAGTAAGCTTTATTGATAGGTAATTGTGCACAGAGTGTTATATCTGTTTTAGGCATTCTATACATTGCATGGGTTTTGTCATCAAAATGACAACATATTTTTAAAATCCCACTAGATTTAGTCTGCATAATCTATCACATTGTAAACAGTTCCTGGAACTCAATAGAATATGTTTTACACATGCATATAATTACGGATGCTAACACATTAAAAAAAAAGACCAGACTAAATAAGGGACAGTAGGAAGCAGCTGTAAGGAAGCTGGTCTTGTCTCTGTTTTATTTCTCTCAATATGATAAGGGTTATCATGGGGAAGGAACAAGTTCATTTTCAGGTTGAAAGTGTTGAAGCAGATCCAGGACCACTTGTCAGGAAGTTGTAGAGATAAGAGCTGAATGAGGTGGCTTTTAAAGTCCCTTTCTAGGCTGAGATTCTATGATTAACAGCCTGTGACATTTTATGACTCCTGTTTACAGTATCCATTTTATCACAGTTGTTGGCAGTCTTCTGTTCATGCAGTGCACATGGATAGACATTAATAATATCACAACTGTGTCTATGAATACTGAACCATTGTACATGTTTTCCTAATGAGACCATTTATTTTACAATTTATTACTTTTGGATCCACGTCCTTGACTCAGTTCTTTGATGTATATGTTGAAAATTGCACATCACTGTATGCTTTGCCAAGTTTGCCTCAAACGTATTCTTTTAAGCTACAAATATTTTATAGCTACAGGCCTTGTGCTTGCAGAAGTGTTTTGATTGCTTTGAAAGAAAATAATAATTTTTTCAAGGCAATTCAGAAAATCATAGCTGATTCAAAATCACACAAGATACACTGTAAAGTTAGATAATTTCTCAAGATATTGTAAGATATACCTACCCCCTAGATATTCCATAGGATACATTGGACCTCATTTACTGTAGATGATGAAAACCTGTAAGAGAAGTAGTCTTTAATATTCCATGAAATTTTTTCTTTCTTGGCCACATAAGGTGGTACTGACATCTGTTCTATGCTGCATAATTTGTACATTATTTTTTTATTCCACAGAATGACTTAAATATTGTTAACCTTTCAATTAACAAATGAGGAAATTGATTCACAGGGAAATTATGTGATAAACTCAAAGTCAGAGCGCTTAAAGCAAAGGAGCTGGCTTTTGGCTGAGGTCTGCTGGTTTCCAAAGCCCAAATGTTTTCATTAAGCCTTTGCTGTGTTCAAGGAACTGTGCCAGTTGTTCTGGAATTCAGATACATTGTCACCCTCAAGGACCCTCAAGGATCTTATAATCTAATTAAGGAGAAAATACATGACAATATGAAAAAAACAACTGAAAATTGAAGACAATCCATTCCAAGAGCTGACTAAGTAGAATATGTAAGTGATACTGAGGTTAAGGAAGGACAAGTCACTTCAAGTTGCAGCTGACACCAGAGGGAAAAAAAAAACTGGAGTCTGGATGTAGTATATGGCCTTATATATAGCCCATCAACCAGCTGAGGATTGCTAATGAACATCACATTCAGCCCAAAGATGTGTTTTGTTGGCCTGCATAGTTTTCCTTTTTTTTTTTTTTTCTTTAAGCTTTAGGTCAGTTTACATAAAAATTTTTCTCAAAATGCATTTTTGGATTTAAGCCATGCATGTTCATATAGCAAAAGTCAGATCCCGTGTTTCCAGTTTGCTGAGGCCTCTGCCCACCCAGAAGCTGGTCTGCTTCTTTCATTTATGTTTTGCTTGATCTGAAGACTGTTCGAGTTTATAATCCCTGATAAGATGAGGAAAATGAGACCCGGAGAGGGTGAAGTATTGAATAAATTTTCCAATATCCCAACTAACTAGTAACAGGATGGATTAGGCTCAAAGACTCGTGGCTATTAATCTACTTTTCTTTTTACAAGACATAGTATCATTAATCAGAATCACTTTATATTTTTCTAGATAATATGGACTAAAACAGGTGTGTAATTTGTTATCTAATATTTGTGGGATCAGATATGTTTAGAGAGACAGAATGTTTTAAACCTTAGGAAGGAAATACTATTGATATATCAACTGTTACAGAAAAAATCCAGCAGGGTTTGGGGAAGCGTCTTAAATAAAACAAATTCACATTTCTGCTATGAACTGTGTGAATGTGAACCCTAAGTGGGAGAAATAAAGGCTACACCAAACCACATGTCAATTCAGGACAGTTTTTGTTATCAAATCAGGTTAGGTCAAATTTTGCAATAAATTGTTTCTATTTCTAAATTTTAGGAATTCAGAATAACAGATAAAGGATTGTGGATAGCTATAGCTATTTTAATACTATTTTGTTTATTGATTCAATTTTCCTATCTATAAAATGGGAATAACAATAGTTCCTACTTTATTAAAAATTTAATATATATAAAGAACAATGCCTGGAACAAAGTAAGATCTATATAAATAATAGTTACTGTTATTTTCTATTATTGGTATTTTTGTTTAAAAAATTATTTTATAAGTCAGATTCTTTTTAAAAATTTTTCTTGTATTTTTTTCTTTACCATTTAGTACCTTTGTATCCCCTTCCCCCTGTAATCACCACACTATTGTCCGTGTCCATGATCCTTTTTCCTTTTTGCTCTGATTTGTTTTTCTGGAACCATTCTGTAAGGCACTCTATACAGTCAAGTGTGAATGGCTTACTGTGACCCAGGGGACAGGAAACAATGACCCATGACCAGAAGTGGCCTGCTGCCTCTTAGGGCTCATAACCTAAGAAGGTTCTTTACATTTTAAAGTGGTTGCAAACAATAATCTGAAGAACAGTATTTTGTAACATGTGAAGATTATATTAAATTCAAATTTCAGTGTCCATATATAAAGTTTAATACAAACATAGCCATAGTTACTTATTATCTTGATTTCTATAACTGTTTTATTATCAGTTACATAGTTGAAGCAGAGATAGTTTGTCCTGCCAATCCTAAAATATTTCTAAGTTTGCCCGTTACAGAAGTTTGCCAGCCCTTGCTCTGACCTGTTTCTGGTCACACAGTCTCCGCTGCTCCCAGTGTCTCTGGCTCTTGACTTGGTTGCCCTTGTCCTGCCATGTCTTGCTTTGCCAAGTAAACCCATTTCCTGTATTCCAATTCAGGGTACCCTCCTTCTCCATTGCAGAATTTGACCTCCGTCTCTATTGCATAATTTGACCTTCACCTTTCTTCCCTTATCACTTTGACCATGGGCTTTATAGCCCCCTGTGTTCCCAGTTCTAGGAAACCAAGAGCCTGGTCTATGGCTCATCTTGACGGATTTGTGGAAGCAGAGAGTTGGAGCAGAGGCGCATTTACTCTGAAATAGTGCAGTCTGAAATTTCAATTATTATTTCAAGAACGTTGAAACTCCAGCCCAAAATAAGGCTACTGGATCTCATTTCGAAAATCTTTACTTTCTATATTACAGGTATTTTACAGCTGGTTTACCTGCAGAAAAAAATTGATGATAAACACAAATCTAGGGCAACCTGAATTTTCCATCAGAGTCTAGAAAAAGCACCGGTAACTGTTGAGGCTGTACTTTGCATCCATTTCTTACTAAATGGAGCCAAAAGGGCATGAAAAAGGGAAAATTGTGCACATCACCCAAACAGTTTGGGAGTCGACCATTTCACTATTACATGGGTCTTGATTCACATAGACAACAGAGGCCTTTTTATCCCCCTTTTCTGTCAAGGAACTACATTTTCTTTTCATACAGCAGTGATTTTAATGGAAAGTTCAGCTTGGGATAGGCAGAAGTAAATTGAGAAAGGGATTTGTCCTCATTTCTCTTGGGTAATGTGCATTCTTCAGTGTTTCAGACTGATCTGCATAAAAGAACATTCTACTGCTCGTAGGTGTAATTATATAACTGACTAATGAATTTACTAACCAGACCTTAAGAACTTGCCAACGGTTTAAACTGCAGCTGATCCAGAGCCTCATCTGATTCACAATTCTTTGAGGATTTATTATCATGAAGTACCGTCTTATTGTTATGTAGGTTTTCAGTGTCATCGATATCACGTAGGTGGAGTTGGGCAGACACTGTGCTCTAACATTTACTAGTAACCTGAACCTCAGTTTTCTCATCTGTGATTGCCTTCTCACAGAGTAATGAAAAGATTAGGAAAGAGGGTGTAAGTAAGCTGCTCTGCTCAGCATCTCAGACTTAGTGAGCTTTCTATAAATGACGGTTGTTAGTACTATTAGAAGTACATATCGATCAGCCATGGTGTAATATCAGTCTGGCCGACTGTACTGTAATTTATTAGTTTAAGTAACTTGTGGGTATTTCAGATCAATTAAAAGAAACATCAGTGTGCATTTCATTCACAACTTCATGTAGCGTATATTTAAAATTATTCTGTGTATCTCCAGATATCATATTGCCAGAGAGTAATTTTCAATTAGATGTATAAACATACAAATAATAGTTATTTTTAAGACAAAAACTGAAGTTCTTAAAGAACATCTAATTATTTGGCTTCATATTATATAGATGAGGGTATTTAGTAATTTTCTCGAAGTCACACAGTTTATGGCAAAATCTTCTAGATTTCTAAGCTACCTCTTTCTATGTCCTCATTTAGATACTTCCATTTAATTTCCTTTTAAATGCTTCCTTTTATCTCCCTGGTAAATGTAGAAACCATGTAGATAAGTTATTTTTAAATGCTTACAATTCTCTGGAAAATACCACATTCACTGAATGGATTGAAATAGAAGTAGTTCCATTCGCTAACAGGTGCCAAGGAGGGTGCCAGCAATGGAGTGAAAGACTCTTACTTTAATTCATTATGAGTTTGCTTCAATATAAGGAAATGAGGATTTGGAGTTGCAGTCATTACCACCCACCCCAACACATACACAAATGCACGCACACCATTAATTTTATCACCAATTTCTCGGTTCCACAGGGAAGAGGGGCGCTAGACTTCACACGGAGAAATATACAACACCCACGTGAAACTGTCAGGTGAACAATGCATAATTTTTAGCAGAAGTATGTTCTATGCAATATTTGGGATATATTTTTACTTAAAATAAAATACCTGTTGTTTATCTGACATTCAAATTTACAGGGAACCCTATCTTCTATCTGGCAGCCATCACTGGGACCGCTGATCAACTGTGTATAATGTGCCTCAGATGATCTGGGGTGAAATAATTTTTTAACCATTTTAATGTAGCTGGTTTTGGCTTTGCACTTTCCTGGGATATTATGACTTTTTAACTGGTTTCTGGAGTTCTCTTAAAGCGTTTTTAGACAGTATATTGTTAAGTTCGTGTCTCTGTGGAAGAACAAAGTGTGGGGCTTCCTATTTTTCTAAAGGATTGGGCTGGCCTGGCAGAGGGTCCCTGGTTTATTCTTTGGGTGTTCTAGAGGGAACAGGCTATGAGGCAGAAGCCTGTCATTCTTCCAAAGTTGTGTAGTTTTTGTATTTTATGCTGTTTTAGTTTGTAACTAGCCCTATAGAAATAAGGTGATTAAAACAGGGGGAAGTGATAGCAGGGCCCAGGTGTTAGAGTTTAGCCTTAATTGATAGGCTTAAGTAATTGAAGCTGTGACTGGATAGACTTTCTTTATCACCAAACCTTTGCTTCTGGAATTTTGCCTAGAGGGTGGCGGCAGGCAGCAGGACCCCAAATTGCTTTTCGGTAGCATAACTACTATTGAATCAAGATTAAAGCATTTCCATCTCCCTAAAAATTACCCTGTGTCTTGTTGTATCATCCTTTCCTCTAGCCCCATAGCCCAAGGCAACCAGTGATCTACTTTCTGTCTCTATAATTTTGCATTTTCTAGAACTTCATGTAGACTTTTATGCTTTGCTTCTTTCACTTAGCGTAATGCTTTTTGAGATTCATTTGTGTTGTTTTGTGTATCAGTATTTTGATCTTTTTTATTGCTGTGGATGTCTGTGACGCGATATTCTAGCGTCCTCATCGTTTAGAGCTGCGAGTCAGAACATGGCGCGTTCCTAGAAGCCGCTTTCGGCATCAGTGGGCGGCGGCGCGTGGACTTGCAAGCGTGGGGCGCGGGACCAACCGACGCCACTGTGTTAAAGCCAGCTGAGGAGCAGTTGAAACAGTGGGAAACACAGCCAGGTTTTTATTCAGTGTTGCTGGTAAGTTGCTTAAAAATAGTTATTATTTTTAATAAAATGAGACACTATTCTATTGTTTTAAAAACCTACTTGTGTTGGTGGTTTACTTAGTGAAACTGATCCAAATGTTTGGCTGCCATTGCACTGCCATTTACTAATTCGAGGCATGGCACTTGGAGGACATTTAAGAGATGTTTATTGTTGGGTGAGTATACCCAAGCAGGGTATTGGTAGTATCTGCTTAGAAGGTTACACTGCCAGTTTTCTATTTTAGCCTGTAAATGCTGCCCTCAAGACTGTAAAGGAGGAAAGAGGAAGGACATCTCTAAAATCAGAGAAGGAAAACTCTGACCCCAAAAAACCTCCGCTGCCTTGCGGCATACCTCTTCAGGGGAAAGGCTAAGGGAGTAAACCCCGACAGAAAATCCGGAGCCGGAGTCCCTAAGGCGGTTTGACATTGTAGTCAACACCGGCAACTCCTGCGGCGCACCTGAAGCCAAGCTGTATTGACTTTGTCTTTCCCTTGGACCCTTCAGCTGCGAAGAGAGGGGGGGTCTGCTGCATGGGCAACAGCAGACCCTCCATATCACCCTGCCCAGGCTCTGTAGCTTCAGTTTCACTTGAGAGGACACTCCAGCGTCATCGCAAGATGTCGACTCAACACGGGAGGAGACAGATACCGGTTATAAGCTCATCCGATTGGCGAAGGAAACGAGCGCCAGGGGTCTCCTCTGACGGTGGGAGAGGTCATCGCACCTCACTGGACAGCTACCGTCTCGCCATGGCTCGCCTGCCCCACTGGGTGCGTGGGGATCAGAGAGGCGCCTCTCGAAAAGTGGGCCACAAAACACCCGCACCAGTTAATTCCAAGCAAACAACAAGAAAGAAGCCTCCGGCTCTTCGCCTCGCTAGCTGGAACATCAGGACCATGTGCCCCGGACTTACTGCAGACCTTCCGTGGATCAAGGGTGCCAGGAAAACCGCTGTCATCGATAGGGAACTGGCACGACTAAACATCGACATTGCGGCTCTACAGGAGACCCGGTTGGCCGACAACGGAACTATCAGAGAAACCAACTACACCTTCTACTGGCAAGGGAAGTCTCCGGACCAACCAAGACAGCACGGTGTTGGGTTCGCTGTGAAGAACACGCTTGTTAACTCCATAGAGCCACCCACAGGAGGCACAGAGAGATTACTTACCCTCCGATTGTCAACAACTTTCGGCCCAGTCAGCATTCTTAGCGCGTATGCCCCAACCCTGTGCGCCACCACCGAAGAGAAAGAACAGTTCTACCATGCACTGGACGAAGCGTTATCCAAGATTCCCAGAAGTAACGCTCTCTATCTCCTTGGAGACTTCAACGCAAGAGTAGGAGCCGACCACATGGCCTGGCCCACCTGCCTCGGAAACTTTGGGAGAGGAAAGATCAATGAGAATGGTCAGCGACTGCTTGAGCTTTTGTGTCACCACGGCCTGTGCGTGACAAACACATTCTTCAAGTGCAAAGAGATCCACCAGGTGTCATGGAGGCACCCCCGCTCCCGTCATTGGCACCAGCTTGACCTCGTCATCACCAGAAGAACGGATATTGGCAGCACCCTCCTCACCCGCAGCTACCACAGTGCAGACTGCGACACGGACCATGCCCTCGTAGTAAGCAAGGTGCGCATAATGCCGAAGAGGTTGCACCACTCCAAGATGAAGGGTCGCCCACGCATCAACACCAGTTGTGCCAGCAACCCAGTTAAGACCCAGCAATTCAACAACAAGATGGAAGATGCACTCAGCGAGGGAGTGGCGGCAGATGACATTATCGAATCCAATTGGCCACGTCTCCGCGACGCCATATACAACTCCGCCATTATTGCTTACGGGAAGAAAGAGCGGAAGAACGCTGACTGGTACGAGGCTCACTGGGAAGAAATGGAACCCGTGATCGAGGCTAAGAGGAAGGCCCTACTGGCTTACAAGGTCACGCCCACTCCCAGTACACTTCAAGCTCTACGGGCTGCCAGGAACAAAGTCCAGAAGACCGCCCGCCACTGTGCCAACACCTATTGGCTAAACCTGTGCAGAAGCATTCAGGAAGCCGCCGATATAGGCAACGCACGAGGAATGTATGAGGGTATCAAGAAGGCAACAGGCCCAATCCCCTCCAAGATCGCCCCCCTTAAGTCCAAGACAGGTGAGGTCATCACTGACCAGGAACAGCAAATGCGGCGGTGGACCGAGCACTACCTCGAGCTGTACGCAACGAGGAACACCGTAACAGACACTGCTCTTAACGCCATCCCAGACCTACCAGTCATGGAGGAGCTAGACACCCCACCTACTGCGGCAGAGCTCGGCAAAGCCATCGACCGCCTTGCTTGCGGGAAAGCACCAGGAAGCGACGGAATCCCTCCAGAAATCCTAAAGAGCGGGAAACCAGTCCTGCTACAGCCGCTCCACCATCTACTCTGTCTCTGCTGGAAGGAGGGTTACATCCCCCAGGATATGAGAGACGCCAACATTATCACCATGTACAAGAACAAAGGAGACCGCAGCGACTGCAACAACTACCGGGGCATCTCTCTCCTCAGCGTCGTCGGCAAAGTATTCGCCCGGGTCGCTCTTGCCCGCCTGCAGACCCTTGCTTCCCGCGTCTACCCAGAGTCCCAGTGTGGCTTCAGAGCTGGCCGCTCAACAGTGGACATGATCTTCTCCCTACGCCAGCTGCAGGAGAAGTGTCACGAGCAGCATAAACCACTCTACCTCGCCTTTATTGACCTCACGAAGGCGTTTGATCTGGTCAGTCGAAGCGGACTCTTCAGCTTGCTGCGGAAGATTGGCTGTCCACCACATCTGCTTGCTGTGGTCATGTCCTTTCACGACAACATGCACAGCACGGTGTCCTACAACGGCGCAACCTCTGAGGCCTTCCCAGTCAGCAGCGGAGTAAAGCAGGGCTGCGTCCTCGCGCCTACGCTGTTCGGAATCTTCTTCTCCATGCTCCTCCAATACGCCTTTAAGGACTGCAGCGAGGGTGTCTTCATTCACACCAGATCCGATGGCAAGCTCTACAACCTGGCCCGTCTACGAGCCAAGACCAAAGTCAAAGAGGTGCTCATCCGTGAGATGCTCTTCGCCGACGACGCAGCTTTGACATCACACTCCGAAGAGGGACTCCAACAGCTAGTCACTTGCCTTTCCCACGCATGCAAGGAGTTCGGACTAGCCATCAGCCTGACGAAGACGAATGTTATGGCTCAAGGCACGGGGACTCCCCCATGCATCACCATCGACGGATACACCCTGGAGGTTGTCAACGACTTCACTTACCTCGGGTCCACCATCTCGAGCTCTCTGTCAGTTGACTTGGAGGTCAACCGGAGAATCGCCAGGGCAGCCACAGTTATGGCCAGACTGAACCGGCGAGCGTGGAACAATTCCAGCCTCACTGAGAAAACCAGACTGCGCATCTACCAAGCCTGCGTACTCAGCACTCTCCTCTATGGCAGCGAGACGTGGACCACCTACGCAAGGCACGAAAGGAAACTCAACAGCTTCCACATGAGGTGCCTGCGACGCGTCCTGCATGTCGCCTGGCAGGATAAGGTCCCCAACACCGAGGTGCTGAAGCGAGCCAATATGTGCAGTTTGCATGCAGTTCTTAGCGAGAGACGCCTCAGGTGGCTCGGCCATGTCAAAAGAATGGATGCAGGCCGTATTCCCAAAGACCTCCTCTACGGCGAGCTAGCGGAAGGCAAGAGGATGACAGGGCACCCAAAACTGCGGTTCAAAGACATCTGCAAAAAGGACATGACACAATGCTCCATCAATCTCAACACATGGGAAGTTCAAGCAGACGACCGCCTAGCCTGGAGGCTCGCGGTCAGGCAAGGTACGTCACGCGCGGAGGCTGCGCGCAACGAGGAGGCGGTCCAGAAAAGATCGAGGCGGAAGCAGCGTCAGCAGCAGCAACAACAGCCATCTGCCTTCACCTGTAACAAGTGTGGCAGGGATTGTCACTCCCGAATCGGACTGCACAGCCATTCTCGGCGGTGCAGATAGACTCTCAAGAAGCTACGCCATCGTCTCTCGAGACGGACGGCTGCCGACGACGAATTTCTTTTTTAGGTCAAATTATGTGAGAATATTATTTACTATGAAGGAGCGATGAAGGGGAAAGAAGTAGATGTAGCTGAATTAATATTTCTACCTGCTTTCTTTCCATGAAAGTTGAACTTAACATTATTAAAGTCATTTAGATAAATGATTATAAACCTTCACTTTGTATAGTGATCTTTAAAAATTATTTTAATACATTATTGTATTTGTCTAATCTGTAGACTGGTTATTTTATCTCCATATATATGATAAGAAAGCAACATATGAGAGATGAGTGATTTATCTAGATCACATGTTTAGTCAGTGGTTAAACTGGGTTTCAGATATTGGACTTCAGGCAGCAAGTCCAGTCTTCTTCTGAGAAGATCATGAGGTTTCTTTTCTCCCTATATGAGGGCCTCAAATAGCATTGCAGGGAAGGGGAAAGAAAAAGAGAAAAGACTGCCAGAATGAATATGCTATTTCTCATTTAATCTCTTAGAATATATTAAATATACATTCTTAATACAGATTATTAAACATTTTTTACGGTATATATATTTTAAAGTTTATTTAATTGATTATGTTGTTACAGTAGTCCCAGTTATTTCCCTTTGCTCCCCTCTGCCCTGTACCCTCTTCCCTCCAGCAATCCCACCCCCCTTAGTTCATGTCCATGGGTCATGCATATAAGTTCTTTGGCTTCACCCTTTCCTATATTATTCTTAACTTCCCCCTGTCTATTTTGTACCAATCAATTATGCTTCTTAATCCCTGCACCATTTCCCCATTTCTCCCCCTTCCTCTTCGCAGCTGATAACCCTCCAAATGATCCCCATACCTATGATTCTGTTCCTATTCTGGTTTGCTTAGTTGGATTTTGTTTTTATCTTTTAGAGTCTGTTGTTTATAGTTGTGAGTTTGTTGTCATTTTAATGTTCATAATTTTGACCTTCTTTTTCTTAAGCAAGTCCTTTTGACATTTCATATAATAATGGCTTGATGACGATGAACTCCTTTAGCTTTACCTTGTATGGGAAGCACTTTACCTGCCCTTCCATGCTAAATGATAGCTTTGCTGGGCAGAGTAGTCTTGGTTGTAGGCCCTTGCTTTTCATCACATTGAATACTTCTTGCCAGCCTCTTTTTGCCTGTAAAGTTTCTTTTGAGAAATCAGCTGATAGTCTTTTAGGCACCCCTTTGTAGGTAACTCTGTGCTTTTCTCTTGCTTCTTTTAAGATTCTCTCTTTATCTTGAACCTTTGGCATTTTAATTATGATCTTTCTTGGTGTGGTCCTATTTGGGTTGAGCTTGTTTGGGACTCTGTGCTTCCTGGACTTGTATGTCTATTTCCTTTGCCAAATTTGGGGAGTTATTCTTCATTATTTTCTGACTTAAGTTTTCCATTTCTTGCTCTTCCTCTTCTCCTTCTGGCTCCCCTGTGGTTCAGATGTTGGCATGTTTAAAGTTGTCCCAGAGGTTCCTAAGCCTCTCCTCAATAGTTTTCAATTCTTGTTTCTTTATTCTGTACTAGTTGACTTTTTTTTTTCTTCCTTATGTTCCAAATCATTGACTTGAACCCTGGTTTCCTTCCCTTCACCATTGGTTTTCTGTAGATTTTCCTTCATTTCATTTAGCGTAGACTTCACTTCTTCTCTTATGCATTTGCCATACCTAAGCATATCTGTCAAGCCTGTGAGCATCTTTATCACCAGTGTTTGGAATTCTACGTCTGTTAGATTGACTATCTCCAAATCTGTGAGGTTGGCTATCTCTTCATCGATTAGTTATCCCACTGGAACTTTGATCCATTCTCCCTTTTGGGCCATACTTCTCTGTCTCCTCATCTTGACAGGCTCCTGTTTATTTGCCTCTGTGTCTTACTTAGAGCTGTTGCACCTGTTACATTGTAAGGGGCAGAGTCTTAGGTATTCATCATATGGGGCAACCCATTTCACCAGATTCTGGTGCCGTATGTGGGGGAAGGGTCTGAGAGGGAACAACGCCACTTGCTCAGCACTTGCCCTTTTTCTAGGCACTTCTCCCACTTCTGTATGGGACTAGCATCTCTCTAGCTGTTGCCCTGGCCATTATTCCCAGAGTGGGAGGGCTTACGGATGTTCTAGGACTGTGGGGGCCCTTTAAACAAGAGGACTCTGCTGAGAGATTGGCAGTTTCTTCCTCCACCCCAACCCCCCCACTGGTTTTCACAGTCAGAAGCAATGAGGCTCTATTTTCTCTGGTGCTGGGACCGTGAGCTGTGTTGTCTGGTCTGGTGCTGGGAGCACTCCCTAGGTGTCCCTCCCTACTTTTTAAATCATGTCACTGGGCTTTCCGGCAGCCTGCCACTGCCGCCATTGCTTCCAACACAGCGCCCCGTCCTCTCTGCCCTGGTTCCGCCCCTCCTACCTGTCTGGACGAGTATTTCTTCTTTATATCTTTGTTTGTTGGACTTCCATGCAGCTCAATTTTCTGGAACTTCTGGTTGTATCTAGTTTTGAGGTAGTTGTATTCCTTCTTAGTTGTACGTGGACGGAGACACAGCATGTCTGTCTAGGCCTTCATCTTGGCCTGAAGTCTTATGGTATATTTTTAATTCATCACATATGAAAATAGTATTTTTTTCAACAAGACTAATTCTTAAAACATCTAATTCAGTAATTGGGACAAACAGTTGCTGCTTTATTATTCCCATAATATCTAATTAAATTTAATAGCAATAATTATAAGCCAACTTGCTAAATAAGAAATTACTACCTAAATATATAAGGGTGTAATTTTCTTTCTCATCATCTTTTGTTTGTTTCTGTCCTCTTTCTATTCTATTATTCTATTTCTTTCAGTCAGTTGGGTCCAAGTTCCCCGTGTGTAATAGAATGGGTGATGTATGATTTTCTCCAAGTTCTCTTTTTGCAATCTCATTTTATGGGTTAATTAGTTGTCTTTGTAACTCAGAAACAATGAAAGTTGAAGGCATATCCATCTTCTTTTCTTCCTAAATAATTTTTATTTAAGTATTTATTTACATATTTCAAGCCTCAGATCTGGATTATTTTCCACCTAATATTCAAAATTCAGAGGTTCTGGTTCTGAACCTGTCTTTTCTACTGCCATTGACATTTTTTTAGTTTTGTAAAGAGACACATCTAAAACATGATGATTCATAAAGTTTAGGAGTAAAAGATGGAAAAATGCATCATACGAATACTGATAGAAAGAAAGCTATTGTTGCTATCTTAATATCAAGATAAAGAAAACATTCAGACAAAAAGGATTATTAAAGATAATGAGAGAACTTCATAATGATATAATTTCCATTTACTAGGTAGATAATTTTAAGTGTATATGCACCTGATAATTTAGTTTTAAAATGTACAACTCAAAAATTGATAGAAATACAAAAAATGAATGCAGCTACAATCAGAATGGTCAATGTTGAATACATTTCTCTCAATAACTGGTAGAACTAGGAGAAAAACAATTAGTAAGGACATTAAAAATTTGAAAAACATAATCAATGCAGAAGATATAATGGATATAATTTGACCAAATATAGGACAAAATTCATCAAATTCCAAAGAAATAAAATTAGAACATGTTCTCAGAAAACATGAAATTCAGCAAGAAATAAAGACCCCTTAAAAATACTCATGTTTGAAAATTAAGAAATATACTTCTGATAAACCAATCATGGGTGTAATATAAATATTGTGGCTTATTTGGTTATTACTCTGTAAAATTTAATTTGTGATGATTGGGAAGTTTTAAGCCAACTCAATATTGAGTTACAGTAGGGAATTATTGTGGTTATATATTTTAAGACTTCTCATACTTTTAAGCTATTTACAAATGAAATATTTACTAATGACTTGCTTCAGAATAGTCTAGAGAGTAGAATAGTAGATGAGAGATAAAGATGAAAACAGAATGCCAATGAGTTGAAAATTGTTGAGTCTAGATTATGAGCCCAAGGTGGATTCATTAAACTAGTATCTCAATTTTTATATGTTTGAAATTTCCCATAATAAAAATATCAAAAAAAAAGGCATTTCAAAATAAGCCCTGAATAAAGAAGAAATTTCAATGAAAATTAGCAAATATTTTAAACTGAATGATAATTTAAAATACCATATAAAAATTGTGGAGTGTAGTAAAACCAGGTTTTGAGAAAAGTTTATAGTCTTTAATGGATATATTAGAAAAGAAAAATTGTTGAAATTCACAAACATAAACATTCATTCTAAGATATTAGGGAAAAAACACAAAGGAAATACAAAGAAAGAAAAAAGATAAGAGTAGAAATTAATGTCAAGACAAAAAATATAAAAGCAGGATTAACGAAGTTAAAGTTCCTTTGAAAAAACTAAAACTGCTAAACACTTCATAAAACTGATCAAGTACAAAAGAGAGAACAAAGCCATTGAAATGAGGAATTAAAGAAGACATTACAAGATTTTCAAGACATTTAAAAGATCATAGTAGGTTATTATGAACCTTACAACAGTAAACTTGACAATTTAAATAAAATAGACAAAATACATAGAGAAATACAATTACTGTAACTAACACATAAGAAATAGGAAGTCTGAATAATCCAGTAACAATGAAAACAATTAAATCTTTAATTTAAAATCTTTTCACACATAAAACTTCAAGCCTGATGGTATCCCTGGAAAATTATACCTAACTTTCAAAGAACAAATAATGCCAATTTTTACAAACTGGATTCTGAAAAAGAAGAAACACTCCAGCTAATTTTATAAGGACAACACACCTTTGATACTAAAACCCAACAAGGGCATTATAAATGAGAAAAAAAAATTACAGAATAATAGCATTCATGAATATAAACACAAGTATTCTAAATACATATTAGCAAACCAAGTTTAATATATAATAAAGATAACATTTCATAAACAAGTTTAACTTCTTGTAAGAACACAGATTTGATAACACTTAAATAGCAAGCTGTGGTATTTAAAATTCCCAGAATAAAGGAGAAAAATCACATAACCCTTTCATTAGATAAAATTTAAAAGTATTATATAAATATCAACATCTTTCTTTATTAACCTCCAGCAAACTCGGATATCTATAAAATGATACAGCAAATGTCATATGTAAGGGTGAAATGTTGAAAACTTTTCAATTGGACATTGTTTTGAAGATCCTGGACCATGAATTAAAACAAGAAAAAAACGGAACAAAATATATAAGAAAATTAGAAAATACATATAATCACAATATGTTATTGTTTACAGGAGATACAATTATATATGTGAAAAAATATAAAACACACCACACAATTCACCTGTTTAAAGTGTACAAGTCAATGATTTTTAGTTAACAAGCTCTTTTTAAATGCCAGAGCAAAGAATATTTAATGATTCTTTTGGAGATATATAAGATAGGTTTTTAATTGTAATTTTTTATTATAAAAAGTTTCAATGCTCTGACTGCTGTGGCTCAGTGGATTGTGTGTCGGCCTGTGAACCAAGTGTTGCTGGTTCAGTTCCCAGTCAGGGCACATGACTAGGTTGCACGTCAGGTCCCCAGTTGGGGGCGCAAGTGAGAGGCAAACACACAGTCATGTTTCTCTCCCTCTCTTTCTCCTTTCCCCTCTCTCTAAAAGTAAATAAATAAATAAACAAATAACTTATAAAAAAAGTTTCAAGGATGCACAAAGGTAGGAAAATTATATAACAACACACCCACATACCTGTTTCCTAGATTCAAGCATTATTAACACTTGTACCAATTTCATTTTATTTATCTGCCTATTATTTTGCTGATATATTTTAAGTCAGTTATCAGGCATCAGATAATTTCACCTTCAAGCTAGTTTGTACCTCTAATAAAGTCTTTAAAGACATTTTTGATGAAAAACAAAGTGAGATTTGCCTTCTGAATATTAAGACATATGATAAAGATATACTAATAAAGTCAGAGTGGTATTGATCCTAGGATAAAAATATAGAACAATGGGTGTGTCTGTATAACTCAGAAATTGATCAATATATTATGTCCACCTGATTAACAATGAAGTGGGCCCTATGGAGCAGTGGGGAAAGGATCATATTTTCAATTAACACTGCTGTTTAAATTGGATATCCATAGGAGAAAAATAAATCTCAATTTCACCCTCATACCACACATATAAATCAATTTTAGTAGACTATAGATATAAATGGAAAAGGCAAAACAGTAAAGCTCTGAAAGATAATATAGAAAATTATCTTTATGACTTTTGGTTATGAAAAGAAGCACTAATAATAAGGAAAAGACTGATGGGTGACCGCCACTTAAATGAAAACATTCTATTCATCAAAAATAGCATTAGGAGGGTGAAAAATGAAGCTATAAAATGACAGAAAGTATTTGCTATGCATACATTTTGAACTGAATAGTGTCCCCCCAAAGCCATATGTTAAAGCACTAACCCCCAAGGTGACAGTATTTGAAGATGGAACCTTTAAAAAAGAATTAAAAATTTAAAAGTTCATAAAAGTGGGCCCCTATCCAACAAGACTAGTGTCATTACAGGAAGAAGAGACACTAGGGGTGCCCATATAGAGAGAAAAGCCATGTAAGGCATCTGTCTGCAAATCAGGAAGAGAGGTCCCACTAGAAACCAACCCTGCTAGCATTTTAATCTTGGACTTTCAGCCTCCAGAACTGTAAGAAAATACATTCCTGTTATTTAACCCATCCAGTCCGTGGTATTCTCACCGACTAAATAACATATTATCAATAAAGAGCATATATTAACAGTATATAATAAATTTTATAAATTAGGCAACTCAATAGAAAAACGGGAAAGAGACATGAATAAGAATTGTACAAAAATGACAGACAATTCACCAAAAAACATACAAATAAAAGCACTCAGTCTCATTAGTAATCATTGATATACTAATTAAAACTGCAAATTAAATACACTTGCATGCCACCAGGAGAGTTAAAATAATCACATGTGTGATGGTATAGATCTGTGGGAAATTCATGGACTGTTGATAAGAGTCTCAATAGGTTCAACCACTTTAGAAAAAGTTTGGCTTTACCTATCAAGGTTAAAGAGACCCATACCCTATGACCTTGTGATTTTACTCCTGGATATGCTTAAGAACATTAATAAGACTTAGATATGAATAAGAATATTCAGAGTAGTATTGTTTGTGATAACCTCAAGCTGCAGACTATCCAATGCCGTCCAATAGTGGAATTATGGTATGGTCATACGGTGAAATACTCTACAACAGTGGTTCTCAATAGGGGGCAGTTTGGAACTCTAGAAGGTATTTGGCAATGTCTGAAGACATCTTTTGTTGTCATAACTAAGTATGGAGGATGTTACTGGCATCTAATGGGTAGAAGCCAGGGATGTTGCTAAATATCCTACACGCAGAGAACAGGCTCTCTCAACAAAGAATTATCTGGCTCAAAATGTCAATGCTGCCAAATTTGAAAAACTTGGTCTATAGTAATAAAAATGAATGAAGAGCAGCTGCATAAACAATTTGGATGAATCTCACAAGCATAATTTTGAGTGGGGGTAAATCAATCTGAAAAGAATGCTTAAATGTATGACTCCATTAACATGAGCTTGAAAACCAAACTAAATTATAGGACTTATGAATTCCGGCTCATGTGGTAAAACTAGAAAGGGAAGCAAGGAAGTGATAAGCATAGAGTCTGGGGTGTAGTTATGAGGCGATAGTAATTGGTTGAGGCACAAGGTAAGTTTCAAGGGTACTAGTAAAATTCAATTTCCTCACCTTTGTGTGTCTGTGGCGGGGGGACTACACAGGTATCAATACTATGATAATTTTAACAATTTTTTGCAGTGCACTTTGCTGTCTGCACAATTAAAAATGCTTAAAAACAAGGTAAAAATTTTTTAAATTAAACTCTTGTTGGAGAGTTTTGGAGGCTTGTTTAGCCTCTCCTTTCTTTTTCATCCCAAATGGGATGACGTGCTTTAAGAGAATTTACATTGAGAAATACATGTTGATTGTATGGAGCATCCAAAAAATCTTTTTGAAGAGATATGTTTCTAAGATTCTCAGAAATTATGTTTCCTATCTCCTTAAAAATTACATGACATAACCAAAACTTTATGAACAAAGTGAAAAAAATCAAGGCTGCTAACCCACTCAAAATATAATGTTAGTCAAAGGGCCTGGCAATTAGACGGGTTTGATGCTCCCCTAACAAAGGAATAACATAAATCTCTTCCTAGCTGTTGGGTTTGTTTTGTAAACTCCTTAAAATTAGAGTTCATGAGAGGGAGAGCTGGGTGGTGAAAAATGAATCATAAATTTGTTGAAATTCAGCAGTATGCTGTCATGGAAATTATCTTATTTGTTGTAGTCTTCAAACATTACCATTGACTTCACATGTACTGTATGTCCTACCAATTTTCTACCTCAGTGCTTTTCCATTGCTGGAAGCACTATTTACTTGTCTCCTAGCAACATAAATTGAACTTACCTGATTCAGACAAGCATCATTCACTTCCCCTGATGTATTTTTCTTATTGTTTCCATTCAAGCACTAGTTTTATAAATTTTACTCTGGACAGTCAAACAGGCTTAAAGTCTGGTTTTCTCTGTCAAAAATTATAATGCTAACTTAAACTTCTTGAGGTGTATCATTTGTCTTTGCTTGTGCTATACTTTTGGAAGGGAGCAAGAAATCAATTAACATTTTTTTTTTATAGAATCAAAGAATCTTGAATTTTAGGGAGTCCAGGGAAATTCTCTAGTTCATCAACATGACAGATGGATTTCTAACCTGCACTTGAAAACGATTGATATTAGGGAACTCATGAACTTATGAAACACACACACACATACTCTCTCTCTTCCTTGTTGCATTTTTACAAAACTCTCTGATAAAGTTATCTTCTATATTAAGTGAAAATATGCAACCCTGGATTTCTACTTATTCTTACTCCCTTTGTTCTATCCATATTATAATATTTGTGATCATTTTTATTTCTGTTTTTCTCAGTAATGCCATATGATAACCAGTGTAAAGAGATTGTCAAAGATTTCCTGAAGTCTACAGCTGTGCAGTCACAGACTTAAATTAGTTTGATGGATATTACCACCACAGGTCAATTTCCTGTGCTAAAACTACTCAAGTTTCCACCGACAGATGTCTACACAGCAGTTGCTTTAGGCAGAGCCTTGTCTAGGCACAGAGGAAATTATAGATAAGCTTTCTATATAAAAACAACTTTCTGCTTCGTATTCCTCCATCTCATTTTTTCTAATGACCAAAGCTTTCATTTCTACTAGGGTCTTTTCTGCCTGGGGAATTATCAAATCATTTCCAACTAACATCAATTCTGGCTAAATTGGATATTGAGAAGGATAGAGCTTAGAGATAATTCCAATATTGTTTAGGATGAAACAAGTTAAAATGTAGATTAAATGGAAAGAATGTAATTTCATTTATTTAAAATTACATACAATATTTAAAAACACATCCACCTGTTCTAAAGACATTATTGAAATGTATATAAATAATACCCAGGTATCCCAGGAATCTATAATAGTACATACATCTGTCAATTTTGATATAACCTTAAAATGGGCTCCTACAGTGTTTGTATCAACTGAATTGTAATTAAAAAAAAAAAAACAAAAACATAGGCATAGACGTAGGAGCAGTTGTAACCTTTTTCTTTTCTTTATTGAACTACCCAAATCCTTTCTTTTAACCACCCTAATTCTTAGGATCCAGTCCCCAGGGATCATTCTTATCCATCTCCCACTGCTCCATTCTTGCCTATACCACTGACCTTCAAGGTGAGGCAAGTCAGTCTTTCACTCTTAGGAAAGGTTGGGCAGAAGGAGGACATGCTGTTCTGACTGTGAAAGGAAAGTAGCATTCTTAGACAGCACTGGTCAAAATGTGATTGTAGATGTTGTGCTGATTTATAGGAATTTTAATTCTTACAAACCACTATTGTTGTTATTATTGCTGTGTGTTCTTGTTAATATTGCTGTTTAAATCAGAACTCAGCTACAAACAGGTTTACCTACTCCTGGACTGTAGCTCTTACCAGTGCCCACTACTTCTTTTCTCCAAAAGATTCTCTTAAGGCTAGACTTGATACAGAAGTTAGGATCATAGGTTAAGAGGAGGATGAATACTCTCAGTATGTTTTTAAATTTTTAATTTCAAAGTACATAGAGAGTGCAGACAACGTCATGTATAGTTTGACTCAGCACTCATATCTTAAGCAATAAACGAGAATTTATACACTTCTGCTTTTTTTTTTTTTTTTTTTCATGATTTACTTACTCTTCCTTCTAATTCTGTGGTGAGGAAAAGAAAAAGCTAGTTCCTTACTAGTGAAACGTAAAAAATCTGAGGATTGACCCCAAGCAGCTTTGGGGCTAGGGAGAAAAACCTCTGCAGAAGTTCCAGAAACTTGATGCTGGGCTTGGCAATACTATCATAGTTCCACCTTTCACCACATCTTCATGCTCTTCAACCTTCCCCAGAGCCTCGTTCCACCTTTCTCCTGTGCTTCATTAAAATGCCTCTCTTTTCTACCTCCTTCCTGCTCCTGTGGACCTGGGGCCAAGGCAGGAAGTGAGACTCCCAAATGCAATCATTCAATCCTGAGTGGAAAGTATGAGAGAGAGTGCAGATCATAGCTGCGCTCTGACCCATATTCCTGAGAGGGACTTTGTCCCTGACACAAAAAAGCCTGGGGCTCCCATGTGTCTTCCTTGTTGTTGTACCAGAGAACTCTCATATTGGTTATAGTTCTTTCTCTGAGGATGTGTACCACCTGCAAATGTCAAGGGATAATTTTGTGCTAGACAAAGGGATCAGCTCACTGAAAATGAAACCACACTAGGACTGCATGGGGAGAATACGTTTTGTATGGGACTTCAGTCCTGGGTCCTTGCAGGACATTTTGAAGGATTTCTTCAGATACCATTTTGTTATTGGTTTGTTGGTTTGTTTTAAGATTTGTCAGTTAGAACTCCTCCATTTCTGTGTAAAGATACAATGTTGGCAAAAAGGCTTAAGGATGAAGTGACAAGAAACTCTGTCTACCCAGTACTAAACGTCCTATTTAAAATAAGAGCAAATGCGTGTATAACACAATGAGAAAAACATACTTCTAAATACTTTTTATATTTGCTTATAATTCTCACAACAATATTACAAGATAGTAACTGCAGTTAACCCAAGATTGGCCTAGAGAAATTAAGTGATTATTCACATTTAGAAAGTAAGTGACAGAGTCAGGATTGAAACCCACACTCTGGCTCAAGTTCATGCTCTTAACCAGGTCTATTATGTGTAGTCCGTCATTAAGAAGTTTATTCTGCACACTGCCAAACATTAACATAGAGATGGCTGAAAAAATCTAAAGGACAGGAATTATCCTCCCCCTTTTTCCACTTGGATGTTGATATGCTATAAAGATGGTAGATAGCAGAACATTTAATCATGTGGAGAGGCTGTCAGTTGGAAGTCCCATGGCTGGGCTAAGCTGCCTGAGATTTAAGCAGGTGCATCAACTTTGGGAAGCACCAACTTGGTTCTGTCCCCCTGTGGTGCAGAGTGCATGATGGGACTGGTAAATGTTGGTAGGGACATGATGGCAACAGACCAAGATGCGCTAGATGAACTTGGAGCCCTTGTTCAGAGGGGTGAGAATACTATTGGTGCCTACTTGGCTGTGTTTCTTTAACCTCTAAAGGTCATCCCCAAATGCCCAAGATTTGCATGGCAGCAGGGGTTGCCACAGCAGCCTCCCACGGCCCTCCTCACTTCCTCTGGCTTACTCTGAACTTCCGTTGTGATGCTGGTTTGATCCTGCTTCTGATTTTCAGTTTAGAATGTGCACTCGTTCCTCCTTCACTTGTCCCTCCTGCAGTTGTCCTTGTAGAGCCTCAGTCACTTTTTTTCTTGACTCGTTTCCCCATTTATTCTTCTGGGTGGATTTTAGAGTGTTTTAATATGTCCGAAATCATTGAAATCAATATTGGAGCTGCTATAAACTTGTGAATTAATTTGGAAAGAGTTGATGTATTTATAATGGTGAATCCTTTCATCCCTACTGTTCTGACTTTTTGCATTTATTCAAGGTTTATTTTCTGTCTCTGTAATTTTTGTAGGTTTTAAATGTAGTTTCTGTATATTAATTGATATATTTATTTCTGTAGGTTTTATATTTTTATTACTCCTCTGAGTGAGGTATTTTTTCATTATCTTTTCTAACTTCCTATTGCTAGTATATAGAGAAACTATCATTGTCTGAATATTTATTTCATAACTTATTTTCTTCTGAAACCTTTATTAGATCTTAGGGTTTTTCAGTTGATAAGCTTTTCAGGAGGTATGACGTTCTTGAGAACATTGCTCAGGACTTAAAATTTTCCATTTGGCACAGTTTCTACCAGCATTTTTCTTGTTGAGATTTAGCCCTTAATTTATAGTGTTCTCATCATTGAAAAGCTCTGCTCATTATATATCTCACCATGTTTCTTTTCTTAGATATCAGTCACAATATCAGTATTAAGTTGTATGAAATTCAAATTTACTATACCTCTTAGACTTCAAAATTGGACATGGATCCTCTTGCTTATAAGCTGTTATGTCTTTTTAATTTATTCCTCCCACATTGCCACCCTTTGAGGCATTAGCTATGATTTGCTACTTGCAAAAACAATTCAAAGATGACAAGGTATGCTGTTATGTAGTCAGGTATTTAACATGGTTTATTTTTATGTGAGCTTCCATACTCTTCAAAATTAGGGGCTATTATTGGGCTGATAGGGTCATGAAACCTACTGATTCAGCCAATGTTTACAGACTACGTGTTATAATTTAAAAAATCATAATGATAACGATAAACTATCAACATTTTATGGTAACTATATCTGGTACTATCTAAATCTTTACACCAACACAGTGAGACAGTTTTATAACCCCATTTTTAAAATGTCTTGAAGAAGTTTCTAAATTGTTAAAAAAAACACATTTAGTGTTGGAGCCAAGATTTGAACTTGGAAGAATCCTTTTTCTTAATTCGCACGAGCACTGCTAGTTGCTGGTGATATAAAGAAATACTCAATATCTTCAATGCATGTAGAAGTCTATTGATAATATATTTGTAGTTACTATGTAATATGTCACATAAAAATACCTTGTATATGTAAGTATATATATAGGTATAATGAGATTATAGGGGACATAGTTACCTATAATACCATCACAGATTTGTTTTGAAATACAAATTTTGACACACTTGACCCTTGAACAAAGTGGGAGTTAGGGACACCAACCACCTGTGCAGTCAAAAATCCATATGTAACTTTTGACTCCCCCAGAATTTAAATACTAATAACCTACTGTTGACTAGAAACCTTACTGATAACATAAACATTTGATTAACACATATTTTTTATGTTATATGTGTTATATACTGTATTTTACAATGAAATAAGCTAGAGAAAATAAAATTAAGCAGAAAAAGTATGAGGAAGAGAAAACACACAATAGTGGACTATATTTATCATGCCGCAAATTATATTTAAAAAAAAAAAAAAGTCTGCCTGTAAGTAGACCCCTGCAGTTCAAACTTGTGTTGTTCAAGAGTCAACAATAACTCATTGGAGACCTTAATGAAAAATGGTTTTTAAGTTTCCAGTTATTTTATGACAAAGATAGGGAATATCTTTTCTTTGTTTAGAGAATAAATATCTGATGGTATCTTCCTCACAGAGAAAGATAAAATGACCTTGAAGAATCCCCTAACTTTTAAGATTAGAGTATTTTAGTTCCCTTTAGTCTTCACTCATTCATGTTCCATGATACTAGGTTCCTTTGGATTCTGTCCTTATCTGGCATCTCTTTTTGATTATCAGCCCCACTGAAACTTATATTTATGCTATTATTCATCCTTAAGGCAATGTTTACAGGATGCTAAAAATTATGGGTAAAATGTTTTAAAAATATGCCAATCTGGCTATTTTGACAATGCAATCAAAGGCTGTTTTCAAACAAATAGTTGAGTCAGTCAAATATGTTTTATCTATTTATTTCTTATTGCATAGATAAAATTACTGAATTAATTCTTTACTTGCCCCAGCCCTTTAGTTTTATAAACATTTATCTTGACATGACTAAAGAGTTAAACTAGTTGTGTTTGCTTTGAATTAGTCTTCTGAACTTGTCCTTTGCCTCTAGAAAAGTATAATTTGTTGATTAGAAACTAATAAAAATACAGATTATAAGATTTGTCAAATGATATTAATAATACTGTCTTGAAGTAAACAGTTTAATGAGAACGCTTTTTATTTTAAATGAGTTTGTATTTAAAGATCTTGTCTATATCAGTGGATAAATAGCCAAACGCTACTGAAGGTGCTACAATGATCTCACTTAGAGTGACCTGAAAGTCCTTGGAAAGCCATATTCAGATTCTTTCTGCTACAATTTAGATATATTCTGGGCTGTATGTGACTGCTTCTGCTGCTGTTGAGTGTATGCACATATTAATAATACCTTTTTCAATCCTGATCAAGAGAAATGGTCACATTCATCTTTCTAAATGCATTGCCAAAGAGTAATTCAGTAACACCTCGAAATCTGACATCATGAGCCATGGTTCATCCTGAAAATGCTATTTTCTCACTTCAAGACCCCGGGGCAAAAATAAGTACATAAAGAAATTGAAAAATCTGCATGACCACTATAGAAGTCATGAAAATACACCTCTTGGATCTCTGACTGCAAGGAGCATGATCGACCTACAGTCTCAGCTGCTGTGCTCTGCAACCCATTACTGTGCATCCACTGAGACCATGCTTCTCGTAGGCTATGCCAGTCAATGACTGAGCAGGGCAGAGATGCAAAGGCTGACCTGCTTGCTTCAGGAACGGAGACTCCTCTGACAAACGACTTTGATGTAAGGGCTCCGCAAAGGCTTTGCCAAATTTACTTAGAACTGTACTGCTGTCTGAGACACTTCCTCCCAACCTTCCATCTCTTTCTCCACCACCCAAGATCAGTTATGCCTCTCTGTCAGCTCTCCCAGCTTCTCCTGTCCCTCTCCATGTTTTTCCTAACAAATCTTTATGCAGCTAATAAACTCCTTCTTTACATTTGCTTCTTGGATGATGTGGTCTAACACCATCACCTTTCAGGCTAAAGTATCAAGAGTATTACTGGCTTAATTTTAAGTCCAACCAGAGCTCAAAAATTTGTGTGTTTTGTATCATGTGTTGAAGTCACTGTGTAATTGTGTCTTTAAACAAGCTAGCCTTATAGCGTGAAACTTTAAAGTAACATTATATTTCTCTCCTGCTATCATTTCAAACTTATTTTTGGGACTTTTTCTTTCCACCTTCTTAGAGTAAACTTGGTCAGATGTTATTGACTTTTACATTATCCTCAGATAACAAAAGAGTTCTTTGAACATTTTAGTTTACCAAACCATCTCAAAAAGTCTATTTTAGTTTTATTAATATTCTTCCTCCTCTTCATTTTAGACCGATAGAGCCATCTCTGAGTTTTAGTGAATGTTTAAAGCTAAGTCCTTTTCTCTATGATAGTTGGGGCAACCTGTCATTATTCCTCTTACTCCTGTTTTCTTGATAAGGCCAAAGGCAATACTTCTGGTTATTTAAAGTCTCTTTCATCTCTGAGGAATCTATCCAAACAACTGTAGTATCCCTTTTTTGAGGTCTCTGAGCGCATTCTGATGGCCCTCTTGAGCAACACCTAAGACAACCCCACATTGACTTTCATAGTCGGGTTCACACCTACTTCATAGGGAATATAGATCCTTTGCGCGGCAAACTGAGCATGCAAGCTGCCTCAACTTAGCCGTCTCCCTGAAGAACCCTGTCTACTTCAACAAGTGGAGACTGCCACAGTCTCTTCTCCTTTGGATTTTTCAGGCATTGCTTACCTTACCCTCAAGGGCATACTAATAAAACTCCTTCTTAGTTCCATTCTAGATCTTTCCCAAGGCTTGAGGGATGAAAGAACATCTTTTTCTCTATTTCTCATAAGTTGGGGTGTGGTAGGATGGGATGAGCCCTCCATATGCAACTTTTTAACCAAAATTACTCTAAACTTCAAGCCTCTCTTTAGACCACTCTAACCTTTCTTGCAAACTAGGGGTGCATTTTATGTTCTGTGTCACTAGTGTTAAGCAACCTTCCCCATGTTTGTGGTCCCATTTTGGAATGTGGGAATACCTGGCACCTATTCAATAGATTGATATTCAAAATGTAGTCCACATACCGGCAGCAGCCTCACTGAGAAGCTTGTGCAAATACTGTCCCTCAGATACCGTCCCAGAAGTGCTGAGTCAGAATCTGCACTGTAACCTGGTCCCCAAGTGATTTGTGTTCACCGAAACTTTTGAAAAGCACTAGCTTAGAAAACAAAGTTGAAACAAGGGTAAAAAGTATTTTATTTTAACATTCCATTACCACCGTACTTATTCAATATTTATTGACTACTATTAGATACATGACATTCAAAAGGCTTAATTAGGGACTTGGAGGGAGCTTGAACAACCTCATACATAAGCAAAGTGCAAATAATAAAATTAAAATGCTAAGAGATGATACAGTTATGTAAGATTTTAGAGGAAGAAAAAAGTTTGTGTTTGTCTTTTGTTTTTTTGGCTGGAAATTCAGAAAGAAAATTATTTGAATTAAGCCTTGAAAGACACATAGCCCTGGCCATGTACAGTTGATGAACTGCCATTTTATGTGGAGTGATTAAGGTAAATAAAGGCACACAGGGAAAATCATAGGCTCCTTGTAGAGAGAGGAGCTATATTTGGCTAGAAGAGAGGGAATGTGCGGGTGAGTCTGAGGGCAACAGGGAAATACAGCAGAGCATTGAATGCTGAGTCAGAGTTTATATTTCATTTAGAATGGAAAAGAAGGGGTTATGCTGATGATGTATGGAAGATTCTCCTTAGCTGCTATTCTTCAGCCAATACTGGTGTTTTGGAAAAACTGCTGGCTGACCACCCCTTCTTTTCTTTATGCAGCTCAGCAAAACCCTTGGTACATATTCTGTTCTGTGGCTGATTCTCCTCCCCTTAAATAAATGGTCCACACTGCATTTTCTCCTGTCTCCTACTGACCCACTTTTCCACTAATATCCCACAGTATGCCTGAAATCCAGTGACCTTTGGGGACAATTCAAAAATAAAGGGCCTAATTTAGAAAAAAAAAAGAAAAGAAAAATAGCCTGAGACTTTATTTCAGTTTTGAAGTTAAAATCTAGCTGCAGCAGAAAGTATAAATCTGGAAATAAGGGTTGGATTGTGCTAGGTCAGTGATCCCAGGGTTGATTCTACCAGCTTTTGATGATGCTCATTTCTCTATTTGAAAAAATAAAATCATCCATGATAAATTAAGAACTATAGTTTGAAGGACTCCTGAGGGAACTTTAAGAGGGGAAACATGCTGACTACAGTGTTTGGGAGCCTGCTTTGGGGAAATGCCAATTTCCTGCTCCCCTCCACAACAAAACTTCTCTTGTTTCTATATTTATTATCTCTAGCCTTTCAGCTCTCATTCCCTATTCATTATGGATCAAACCCCATTCTAATAATCTCCATTCAGCTGCCAGAGTGTTCTTTAGACATAGTCTGATTATGACAGTTTTCTGCTTCAAGCATTTAAAAACCACATAGAATCAACCCTGGCTTGTTATCATTGCCTAAAATTTAACATGGCCTAGTTCATGCCTTCTTCTCTAAGCTTATCTCTTATTTTTCCACCTCTCATTCACTCTGCTCTAGTCTCTTAGGCCAAAAACAGAATAAAACTCACAGTAAAAGAGGTGTAGGCTAAAGGAAAAAGAATATCCTGTATGTTTCTCTACTTACATGCATTATGTAAATACATTTTTTACTATCTAGAAGGATATAAGACAAATTGATAATAGTGGCTCTTTTGGGGGTAGAGGAGAGATTGAGACTGAGAAAGAAAAATCTTTGATCTTTTTAGTGTAATGTTTTGTGTATTGTATCTCTAATATTTGAATCCTGTTCTCTACCTGTAGAGGAAAAAGACAACTCCCATGTTTCTCCTTTACTCTCACTCTACTTCACATTTGGTCACCAGATTTATAGGGTATTTTTTCACACATTAAGTAATTCTCTGTGACACCATCTGGGTGTTAATTCAATTCAGTTCTGACATTACCTTGAATTAGCATCAGATCCCACAAGTTAAGGGCTCAGTCCTACAAGACAGACTTCACTTCAGACACCAACCAAAAGTGCCAGCTCATCACCTGAACTTCTAACAAACCACCTATAAGTAAGGGTTCCCACAATCCCCTCCTTGGTGTCAATAATTTGCTAGAATGGCTAACAGAACTCAGGGAAATATATTTACTTGTTTATTATAAAGGGTATGGACAAACAGCTAGATGAAGAAATATGTAGGGCCAGTTCCAGAAGTGTCCTGAGCGCATGAATTTCTATCCTCATGAAGTTGGGCTGTACCACTCTCCTCACATGTAAACATGATTCAAACTGGATGCCCTCTGAACCCTGTACTATTGGGATTTTAATGGAGGCTTCATCACTTAGGCATGATTGATTGTTAACTCAATCTCTAGCCCCTTTTCCCTTCCTAGAGCTGAAAGCTCCAAGCTTCTAATTACGTCTGTCTTTCTGGTGACCAGCCATGAATCCTGAAGCTGTCCAGGAGCCCACGAAGAGTCACCTCATTAGAACAAAAGACACTTCTCTCACCCAGGACATTCCAAGGGATTTAGGAACTCTGTGTCAGGAACTGGATTCAAAGATAATGTTCTATTAGAATAAAAGATATTGTTAGAGTTCTTACCAATTATGAAATTATAAGGGTTTTAGGAACTCTATGCCAGGAACCAGGAAGAAACCAATATATACATATTTCCTATTATTTCATACCACATTAAAAATAAATTCATGTAGCCCTGGCCAGTGTGGCTAGGTTGGATCATTGTTCCATAAACCGAAAGGTTATGGGTTCAATTCCTGGTCAGGGCACACACCTAGGTTGTCGTTCGGTGCCCAGTTGGTGCATGTATGAGAGGCAACTGATTGATGTTTCTCTTTCTCATTGATGTTTTTCTCCCTCTTTCTTTCCCTCCCTTCCCCTCTCTCCAAAAACCAGTAAGTATGTCCTCAGATGAGGATAAAAATAAATAAAAAATAAATTAATGTATCTTTTGGCAACTTTTAAGTCAGATTTTTAAAAAGGCTTAAGATAAATTACTGTGCCTGGTATCCTGGGTAGCTTAATGATTTTCAGAATTTTTATTTATTCTTTTTTTACCTTGTAAAGGAATCTGGGACCCAGAATAATGGATTGTTTTCTAAGCAGAAAATCTCAGAGATCCTGAAGTTCAAAGAACTCACTCATCTTTGGACCAAATTTTAGGAAAAGATGCAGGGAGTTGTTGCCTCAAGTATATTTGAAATTTATCTAGTGTTTCAGCTATCTGTTCACTTGTCCATCCCTCTTTGTCCACAAAGGATTTAAAATAATTAATTGGGTTTAGTAATAACACTGATATTCTTAGAAGACAGGTAAACCATCTCTAAGAGGTATTCATCAAAAACCATTAAGATCATTGTAGGATTATCTTACTTGCAAAATGAATATTGTGAAGGCAATAACATTTATTTGCACATATAGACATGGTAATTTAAGAAAAAAGTAAATCTCCTTTCGTTAGAGCCACATTTCATATATGTAAATGACTGTGAATACTTTTCTGCTGCATTGGTTTAAATTTGCACTAGCTGTTATAGAAGAATACAGTTTTTACCAGGACAGAAGTCAGTAACAAGTCATAGCAGATGGTCTCAGCCAGAAAGAGTGGCTCTGAGAGTTCCTTTAGGGATAGCTTGGTCTGGTAACTCCCTTACAGATCCCTTTCCTCTCTCCCAGCTTCCTGAAACTGCAGCAAGCACCAGATCCCAAATCTTTATTTATACACATGCCCCATATTCTTTACAAGAATAAAGACATTGTTTTTACTTTACGTTGGTTTTTTTCAATTGGTTTTTAAAGAAAAGAATGCCACACCAACCAAAGATATATTTGTAACAAAGAATTACATTTTTCCAAGTCATATCACAGCAGGCAGGTAATATCTTCTATTTAAATATTCCATAGACACACTTTTAAAACATCTTACCAGAAAATATTTTTAACCAAGAAATTCAATATTTTACTTCTGATAATTTATAAATAATAATATTCCTAATAAAGATTTCCATCTTTATCAAATGTCACTGAGTTCCTAAAGGACATATTTATTCTGCAATACACTGATAAAGTGAGTCAGTAAAGTATGAAATTGTTGGGGATTTCGGTATGACCACAGCAGCCTCTCTAACTCAGAGCTAGAAAATTAACTGTCATTTGTGTATCTTTGCAATTTGCTCAGCCTCATGTATTTTATTGACCTAAGTAACTTTTCTCTGAGATGCCTTATCAAAGTTCAGCAGTCCCTTTGCTTTAACCAAAGATGTTCAAAGACATTGACACCACTTGATGAACTTGTATCGCTTTTCACTTGGAAAAAGACAATTGATCAGAGAAGAACCGTGATAAGTGACAGAAAATCCAGATTTCCCATCACTGGCTTCATTGTGCATTCGGTGATAGAACTTTCTGGAGTATTTCAGTGTAAGAAGCTGTAGCATTTAAAATAATAATACACCTCCTTTCTTTTACATTTCTCCTATGAGAAAAAAGAATCAAAGCCATGGTGGATCTAACATCCCTCCATTCCCATACTCTGCCCCACACCCATGCCACTAAACATCACTTGAGAAGAGAGCAAAACCCAGTACAGATATTCCTATAAATCTATGGTCTTGCATCTCAAAGGAGCCCTTTCCAACATCTCTGCTTCATCTCTTAATAGATTTCCATCCTAATTCCTCAAGATGACCGTTTTACATCTTCTTTCTTTAAATGTTCATGCCCCCACAATGATAAGAACTTTCAAACTTTAATAGAAAATAGAAACATTCAAATGAAAAACTTACCATTTTCTATCACTGAATTTCCCTTCTGATTAAGGTGAAGAGCCCTTCTCTCTCCTCCATCTACAGCCTTTACCTATCTGCTGATTTTTTTGTTTGAGTTAAGTGGAAACAGGCTTTAATATAGCCCATATTTAAAAGAAAGCAAAACAAAGCATTCTTCCTATAATCCTCCAACTACCACCTAATTTCTTTTCTCCCTTCCACGTTATAAGAGGATTGTCTCAATTGGTTTTGTCTACTCCCTCATCTTTTATTTTCATTTGACTCACTTCTTTTAGGTTTTTGCTACCACCACCTGCTGAAATGGTCTCATCAAGATCAACAGGGAACTCCATTCAGTCAAATACCAGGCTGTATCTTACTCAACGTCTCATTAATAGTAAATATCATTGACCTCTATTTTCTTATTAATATATCCCACACTCTTGGCTTCTTTGACAGAACATTTATCCAGCTTTTCTCCTTCCTCATTGGCTACCCCTTTTCAGTGTTCTCTTTGTGAATTAATCAATCATTTTTTTTAAAATTAAGCCACTTTATTGAGATATGATTGGCATGTAAAAAGCTGTACTTGTTTAACCTCTACAATTCAATGAGTAAATGTATGCATCACTTCTCAAAGTTTCCCTTTATTCTCTTCATTGTATTTTATTTGTGTAATAAGGACACAACATAAAATCTACCCTCTTAGCAAATTTTAAGTATGCAATACAATACTGTTAGTTACAGACACTATGCTGTACAGTAGACATCCAGAATGTATTTATTTTGCATAACTTAAAATTTGTGCCCTTTAATCATCACCTCCTTTCTGCACAACCTATGGCAAACACTATTCTAATCTCTGCTACTACGTATTTGACTATTTTATATTATACATTTAAATGATATCATACAGTATTTGTCTTTCTGTGTTCGGTTTACTTCATTTTGCACAATGTCCCCCCATGGTGTTGCAAGTGGCAGGGTTTCCTTTTTTTAAAAAGGCTGAATAGTATTGCTTTGCATGTATATACCATATATCTTTATCCATTTATTTTTCAATGGAAATTTAGGTTGCTTCCACCTCTTGGCTATTGTAAATAATGCTGCAATAAACATGGTGCAGTTATCGTTTCTGAGATTCTGATTTTAATTCCTTTGGATAAATACCCAGAAGTAGACTTGCTGAATCATATGATAGTTCTATTTTTAATTAAGAAATATACTTCAACATAATAAGGTTCATATGTGACAATCCCACAACTAATATCATACTCTACAGTGAAAAGCGGAAATAGTTCTCTAACATTAGGAACAAAACAAGGATGTCTACTTCTGCCACTTTTCTTCACTATAATACTGGAACTCTTAGCCAGAACAATTAGAAATAAATCATAAAATAAAGAAGTAAAATTGTATGTATTTGCAGATGACATGGCCTTTATATAAAAAACCCTAAAGATCCCACCAAAAACCTGCCAGAACTAATAGATGAATTGAATAAAATTGTAGGCTACAAAATCAACATAAAAAATCCATTGCATTTCTATACACTAACAACGAACTACCTGACAAATAAATTAAGAAAGCAATTTCTTTTATAATAGCATCAATAAATAAGTGCAATACTTAGGAGTACACTTAATTAAGGAAATAAAAGATCTATACACTGAAAACTATAAAATGTGGATGTAAGAAATTGAAGAAGACTTTAATAAATATAAAGATATCTCATGTTGGTAGACTAGAAGAATTCATATTGGTAAAATGTTCATACTATCCAAAATGATTTACAGAATCAATCCAATCTGTATCAAAATTGCAATGGCACTTTTCACAGAAACAGGAAGATAATTCTAAAATTTATATAGAACCACAAAAGGTTCTGAATAGCCAAAGTAATACTGAGCAAGAAGAATAAAGCTGGGGGCGTCCCACTTCCTGACTAACTATTAGATTATAGTTCATATTTTTAAACTTTTACTTAACGAAAATCTCTTATTACTATTCCTATTTATAAATGATGAAACTGAGATGCTATGAACCTTGTGAGCAAAATCACTAGACATGGAAACATATAGAATTTAATCATGTAATATTTGTGTTCCTAGTAACTACCATAGTGCCTGCATTATAGGAGACATTCAATATTAGTCAAACTGAACTAAGTCAGAAGCTTTTTCATTATGTCTTCAAAGTTCATTTCACTACCAAAATTCTTCAGGAGGCTTCAGACTATGTGGATTTAACCCTATATTTAGTAGTGATTTATATCTTAATCTCATTCTCTCTCCCTCTCCCTCTTTCTCCCCTCCTCCACACACATGATTTCCTTCTTTTTTTCTCACCTCCTCCCCTTTCTTCTAGCACTTTTCATCATCAGTTAATGATTAGTCATAGAGAAATTTATAGGTACATTGGAAATCCTTAAATCAAATGTTTCCAGAACTGAATTTTATAGTTCTGTAACTAGAGAACACTATCTTTGTGTTACAGAGGTTGCACAAGTTAAGTGACTTATTTAAGGTCATATACTTGGCTGGCATGGAATAGAATCCAGGTTTCTGGATTCACAACCCTTTATTATTTTTACTGCTTCTCTTTGCCATTGTTGAATTATACTAGATCAGATATGTTTCCCTTTGGTCTGTTCACTAGGGAGTCTCCCACCTCCTCCTCTGTTGTTTATGGTTGTGTTTGATATTTTTAAAGCAGAAAATCCATTATTTTTACTAATAAAATCTTATTCATAATTCTAGTGTATGAATAAGATAGAAGTGGAGTTACTTCAGATCAAGTGCAGGTGGGCTGTGTAGTCCTTACCTTCCACTGCTCCTCATTCTCCTCCTCACTATTACAGTCCCCTCTAGTAACTGAGAGAACCAAAGAACAGAGTAAGAAAGCACTGTAAGACTGAATCAGTTTAAATTATTAAATCACCTATCTTCGTTGAGTGCTTCTTGCATTGCAGAGCTTTTGAACATATATTATCACATTTGATGGCCACCACATCCTATGTGAGGTATCTAAGGCATGGAATTTTAACATATCCATATTATAAGTGAGAAAACCAAGACCTGGGTTAAGCAAATCTCTGTAACTCATAAAAACAAAGAAATGAATGACGTGAAACCAAAGTATTATGGCTTGCAATGCAGTGTTCTCTCCTCCGCATTTAAGTGCAGTGCATATAATCTTTTAAAAATCCTTCTTAATATAATTACCAGCCTAACCTGAGAGTGTCTGTATTATTCTATAGTATTTTTATTAAAAATCAGGTTTTAACTTTCAAAGACGATGTCACAGTGTGGGCAGAAGAACCTTAAGAACCTCATGTTCTGGCTGAAGGACTTTCAAGTTGAAAATCTCATTGCTGCTAGGGAATTTGTTCTTGTATGCCACTCTCATGGTGCCCAGCGCCATTGCTCAGCTACCTGCTTGCCCTTCACCATGGAGGCATGTTGGCACAGCAGTAAACACACCCTCCATTAAGAGAGACTCTATCTTCTTTTGAGGGAATACAAGAGCAAAACAGATATTTTAAAATTATAATAAATAGTTTTTCTGGATCTATTTAATATTTCTACTTCTTAGCTTGGAATATATTTTTAAGGGCCACATTTTCTTAAATGTTTAAATCAAATGGTTCTAAGTGCCGATTGTACTGAAGAGAAAATGTCTGTCTTTTCTACTCTGCATCTCTTTTGCATGTACTCCCCGGGTATTCCTAGAACAAGATCTCCAGTGGAGTTCACTCAGTCCTGGCGCCTCTTGCTTCATGGGAGACAAGTAAAAGCAAATGTGATTAGTCCTCCTGGAGAGCAGCATTCTCCGCCGTGTGGCTGCCATGGTACTGGTGTCACATCGAAAGTCAGGATCGCTTAGCCAGATTCAGTGCTTGTCTCTTGCCGGAAGCCTGTTGGTGGCTTTAGCAGATCAATGTTGCTCTGGAAAGAAGGCAAATTCTGTCCTCTGTGACTGAAATTCATAGCCTGGCATTTTCTCAGGATGCAAACCTGACAGAGACCTTTCCATAGTGTTAGCTCAGCAGTGATGTTTTATGCCCATCAGAGACCACCCATTATGGCTATTTGATGACTCGCTCTCACACACACATACAGGCACACACTCTCATAACACATTCACACATACACTCACACACATACACACACATCTACACTCATATTTTCCTTGGGGGTGTGCCAGGGTGACTGAGCACAGCCTGCCTTCATCACCTTAATATTTAGTGCTTTGAGAGTAGAAATATTACCTTCTTAGACATGAAGCCCACTCTATTTCCTGACACAGGTGAATAATATTTCTTCCAAGTAAAAGCCCTAACTGGTGGTGCTTATAAAACACTTTATAATTTATGAAGTGTATTCAAATTAATTATTTTATTTTAAAACACAATAGTATTATACTATTTTTATAGATTAAAATAAAAATAAATAAAAACAAAGGTCAGGAGCATTAAGGTACATGCCCAAGAATGCACTGTTTTACAAGATGAATCTCTCTCTCTCTCTCTCTCTCTTTCTTCTAATTCCCCCAATTTATGGTGCTTTATTTTAAAAATATGACAAATTATTGGAACATAAGAGTTAGTCAGGCATAACATGTAAACAAAATAATGTAATGTGTACTCATGCACACACCACTCAGTTTAAAATATAAAATATTGTAAATAGAATTGAACACTGTGCCTCTCTCTCTTTGTCCACTTTTATCTCTTTCTTCCTAAAAACTAACCACTATTCTGTATCTGGTGTTTATTATTGTCTCACTTTTTAAATTTTATTACATATGTATGAATTTCTCAACATTATCTAATGCATCTTCTGCCAAGTTCCATAACTTTTTGTCTCAGTTTATAAAATGGAAATAATATGGAAATAATACTATATACTTCATGAGGTTGTTAGGTGCATGAATGATAAAACATAACATTTGACATAGGGTAAGATTTTCTTAAGTAAAAGTTTTAAATTACTCATGTGTTTCTCTACTACTTTTTTTCCACTAGACTCTATGTTTATGAGATTTACCCAGCTTGATATATGTCCTTGTTTATGCCTTTCCCCTACTTTCTAAATAAGCCACTTTCTATTTTATTACATTAGGTTTTTTGTACTTTTTTTCTATTTAAAATAATATTTCTATAAACATCCTTGTACATGTCACCATGGAAGAGAGCCTCTAAGGAATAGTTAGGATTTAATTGCCCAGTAGTGAAAATGGACATCTTCATCCTCAGTTGGAGGAATCCTTCATATGCCTTAGATTGTAATCCTTTGTCATTTAAATTGTCTAGTTATATCTTCTCACATTCTGTGACTTTTGTTTCACCCTATTAGGGTGACTTTTCATAAGTTTTATATTTAATGTAGTAAAATTTAACATGTTCTGCGTTTACAAGATATGATTTTGGGGGGAGTTTAGCTGAAGATTGTTTTTCCTGAACCTGAGGTCATATATTTCCATAAATTTTCTTCTAAAAGTTTTAGAATTTTAATTTTTATAGATCTCTAATTTATCTGCATTTTTTTCAAAGGAATAGAAATAATAGAAATCCAATTTTCTTTTTTCATATGTGTATATAATTATCCCAGTATAATTTATTCAATCTTTAATCCTTTCCTTATGGCTATCTCTGTCTCATACCTAGCAGTTAGATAGGTAGGTAGGTAAGTAAATAGATAGATGCAGGGCCAATTGGAGACTCTGTCTTCTGTCCCATTGGTATATCTGCCTCTACACCAAATCCACAGTCTTAATGACATTATGTATTAAATATTGCATAAAGTGATATTTATTACAGCTTTTATTGTTTTGTTGGATGTTTTCAGCCCTTTCTTTTTTCATACACTTAAGAATCTTCTCAAATTTGATAAAAACTCTGGACATTTTGATTGTCATACTATTTTTATCACTCTATATTTCCCTTTTTAAAAAATGAAGCCCTTCACTTTATCTCCTTTTTCTTACATTTATGAGTATTTGACTTTGGTCTCCTTGAAGGAGGTCCACTTTGGATCTAAATTTATGTTTTTGTTTTGTTTTGTTTTGTTTTGTTTTTCTAATGTATCCACTAAGTGGTAAGGCCAGTAACTGCCCCAAGGCATATGGTATGGATTTCAGAATTCAGGTAACTAAAAATGACCAGTCCTATTAGCACTTTAGAATTACTTCAAAACCAAAGACATTATTTTATTTCAATGATGTCAGGTGACTTTGCTGGCGAGTTACACCTTATGGATTATCATCCTCTTATATCATTCAGGCTCCTTCTTTGCTATAGTAACACAGAGTGCATACAGGTGAAAGAATTTGGACTTTAAAATCACTGGCCTCTACTTCAGACATAGATTTTGCAGATTGTGGTTGTTGGAGAATCACTTATTTGAGTTTGGGTTTTCTCATTGGTAAATGAAGATAATAATATACAGCTTACAATTTATTTTGGTAAAATAAATAAGATAATAAATGTGAAATAACCTAGCATACTATCTGCTATGTTATGGATGTAAGTTAAAACATTAATTTCCTTTCTCTTCAGAGGAAGAAATTTCATGATATATGGTTTGCAGATGATTTAACTAATTGTTAAAGTAATGAAAGTAATGACTCAATTTTTAATGGCTAAAGGAGTAAGACTTCTTTTATATTATGTAAAAATTTTAAGTGACTTATGATAGGCTTTGGAAAAAGATTCCTTTCTTAGAACCTTAACTCTACTGTTTACTAGCTATGTGATGTGGAGAAGTCAGTTTTTTTATTGTTGATATGGAGATAATTCCTTTAAGGTCTTTGTAAAAATTAGAGAGAGTAGATTCAAACTCCCACTGCACTGCCTGCTGTGGAGTCGTACTTAATAATTAGTAGCTGCTATTTTTGGCACTTAACAGGACTGAGCTTTCAAATGCATTGGCATAATCAGAGAAGGAACATCTAAATCTCTTTCTCTACTTGAGAACAGTGCCATTGAGATATGTCTTGTCTATAAACAATAACTCAGTTTTCTCTCTTTAATAAATTGAGCTTTAATACCTTAAGTTTTTCATAGTACCTTCACAGAGTCTTCAGTGTGTGCACACAGGGTAAGTGGAATAATGGAAGATTGACATTTGTTTATCCTAATGATTACTGTCGGATGCATATTAGTTGCCAAGTCATAATCCCACCAGGATGCCTGCGAAGATTAAGTCTGGAATTGCAATGGCAGAGGAGAAAGAAGAGATTTTGGACCTTCTGAGTGTTAAACTGGAGAATTGTGATTGACAAAGCACTGTCTGAAGAAATTAAAAAAAGACATGGACATATTTTCATAATCTTTTATATAAAAGCAAAGGGATTTACAAATTTCTGAAATCTGCCATGGATTTTCGTTTTTGGCAAAGAATAAGAAATATAAAGAAAACGTCAAGGCACATGATAAGCACATTGTTAAACAAGGGTAATAACCAATTTTTTTATAAGTAAATTTTATTATACTTTGTATTTAATAGAATACATGGTGATTGGGTAAGATTATTACAATATAATTGGTCGTGTGTCTTTTTTTCCTCCAAACATAGCTTGTAGGTTATAATCCAGGACCTGTAATTACAGGCATATGTTGGAGATACTGCAGGTTTAGTTTCAGACCACTGGAATAAAGCAAGTATCACAATAAAGCCAGTCGTAAGCTTTTTGCCAGCAGAGAGTCTTACTTTCAGTTTGTGAAAAGGTAATACCTGTAAAGCAATGAAGCAAAGAGCAATAAACCAGGTACATCTGTATTGCAAACAGTTTTCTCCACTGGTTGCTGACCTCCTTGCCCGCCCCCCACCACCTGTGCGCACACACCTGAGCCTGATGTCTATTGCTGACCTGGGCCCCCACTCCCACTTCCCCTGGGCCAGGCCACATTTCTCTTTGCTTGATCCCCATCCCAGACCCTGCCTGTGCCCCCTACTAAAAACAGGCCCCTCCTCTTCACTTTAGCATCCAGGTGCCAGCAGGCTGAGAGCCATGGGCACTTCAGCCTCCATGTGTGGGGAACAGCTGTAACCTGCCGAGGGGTCGTGGGTGGGTGGAGAAGCTGAACCAGGACAGGAGCCCAGAGGAGAGAGAAACAGGAAGAGGATGGGCTCTGGGATCTTGAGGAACCTTGGGGAAGAGGCAGGAGAGACAGAATAAGTTGGGGAGCCTGGAGCAGGGTGCTCTGCAGGGATGGGACCAAGGCTGTGCTGTCACAAGCAGCCACCTGGAGGACGCCTTGGCAGCTGCAGGACAGGGAGCAGGTAAGGGGGCAAGCCCAGGGGGGTGAAGAAGGATCCTCCTCTCTATATTGTACCCACAATGACCCCAAAGGGCTCCCAAATGACTAAATTTAGTTTCCTCTGGGGGCTGGCCTCCCAACAGCAGTGTGTGAGATGCACACACACCTATTTGCTGATGACTGTAATTATCCAAAGAGCAAATATGACCTTCCATTTCCATACTTAAAAGACTGAAGCTGTAATATATGAAGGGAAAAGTTTCTTAACCCCAAATGTATCCATAGTAAAGTGTAGGGGTCTAAGGAGAGACCTGTCCAGCATGCATAGAGGGTAAGAAAAGGACACCTCTCCTAGGTTGGAAAAGCTCCCTGAAATGGGAGGCGGAGGTCCTGAAAGACGAATTCCCAGCCTCGCCATTTTCTCCAGGGCCCTTTTTACCTGAGATTATTCTCGGGTCAGGAGAAATGGCTGAGCGGGGCTCCTAGTGTGGGTGGTGGCGGGGCCGCGGCAGCTTGGTCCCAGCTTGACTAACTCCATCTGTGTGAGATTTCACTACAGCCCGTTGCGTGGGAGGCGCGGCTCACAAATCTACGCCACAAAATATAACGCTTCCAAGTACTGAGTCGCTCAGAAGGTGCTTCCTATTCGGGGGCATGAGTTCAGAGAACAGGTGCACTTACACGAAAGGGCTGGATGTGAATGTGAGGCTTCCTTTCCTTGTGTTGATCCCCTGGTTAAATACAACAGACACTCCTTCTCTGAGTCTACGGTAACTTTTCCTTTCGACTCAACCTTTTCTCCGTCTTCTCAGCCTCCCCTGCCAGCAGTGTGGGGATGGCTTCGGTCCGTCTGTCTGCTGGGTGACAGGGGCGTGGACGTCTTTTCAGCTGATGGAACCAGATACTTCAGCCCTTTAAAAACGATCTAACGTACATGCAACCTCAGTGGCGAAGGTGACTCAGCCACTTGGTGAGCAGGTATGTTTTAAATCCATGACAGATGTGTTTGCGAGCTACCTGACTCTCCCCTGTCTGTCTGATTAGGACACTGAAAAGTCCTGGAACACAGAGTTCACTGAACCACGCTAGCACGTCCCTTCCTTACACAGCACTTAATTCTCAAAGTGTGTCTTCACATTGATTGTCTCATTTTATTCAGTGCCAGTGAAGTAGGCAGGGCGCGTACCAGTATTCTCATTTGACAGATCAGGAAGGTAAAACAAGACACAGCGAGGGGTTGCTTTGGTCACAGTAAATTAGGAGCAGACCTGGATCTAGAAGGGTGGTCAGCCTCTGCGGGTGGTCTCCTGATCCAGGCTTTGTACAACCTCAGGACTGTGTATCAGGCCTAATGAACTCACCTGAGTCTCACTCTGCCTGACCTGCAGGTGAGGTCTGGAGGCAACCCCTCCACTGGGAGCCTCAGTCATAAACAGGGCCCTTTCTCTCTCCAGACAGAAAGGATGTGAACAAGCTAAATGCAGGCCATTCCTCCCTGATCCGGGGACTAATGGGCAGTGGGGTTAACAAGATTTGCGTTTTTCATATAACTATATTTGGTTCTTAAACTAGGATTGTAGCAAACAATATTCTTAAAGTTTCAGCAATGGATACTATTTTCTAAATAGTTAAACTTTACAACTGATTAGAAATCACAGGGATCAATGTGCTTTTGCTTAGAACACCAGAGTGGGCTTGCTCCAAATTCTCTAGTTGGGGTCATGTTCTCAGACCTTTGTATCTTGATCAATTCTTTTGTCGTGCTCTGTCCTCTGAGGGTGGAAAGGATGAGTGTATATATGTAAATTCTGTGCAACATACCAGTGCCTGATTATTCTATTACATGGGCTTTGCTGTCCTGGCTACAAACCCTTACACACTTACTTTCTCTTCTTCCCTACATTTTGAAAGGAATTTTTTTGTCTCAGTTCATTGCCTCTATTGGGTATATCAGCCTCTCTTTCTCCCCATCTTCAAGAAGGGAGTAGCTGTTTATCATTCTCAAGAAATTTTATGGTTTAGGTGGGAAACATCTGACTGCCTGCAGCCTGTGATGAAAACCCAGAAGCAAGGAAATCATACTGACTATTGCAGAAATCATGAAAATATGAACTATGGCAGTGATAGGACTGGATACAAATGTGTGAATGTGAGAAGGATTTTAGAGGTGGTTTCTACCAGACTTAGTGACTGGTTGAACATCTGATAAAAGTCAAGGACAACTTTAAGGCTTTTGACTTCATGACTGGGCAGAAGCTGTTACCATCTTTAAAAAAAAGAGAATACAGGAGGAAGATTGGCAGGGGAATAGACTTAGTATTTTAGACTTACTGGTTTTGAGATGTTGAGGCTCACCTAAATGTAGAGGGGCACTAGGTAGATACTTTGTTCTTGAAGTTTGAAAGACAGTGACTTCAATGTTTGCTAGTCATCCTCAATGTTATAGTTGTAATGAGCTCTAATAATTCAATTTTTTGGTATATCAATATTCTAGATCCCTTGACTCATTCAGCAGCAGATTTAAGTAATACAGTTATTCCATTTCAGAAGCATATTTTTATTTGAAATAAAAAAGAATTATAAGACCTCTGAGACTCATGTTTATAGAAATAAAGATGATATATATGGAGCAGGGTCTGAAGCCTAGAGTTTAGGCTTGTCAGAGTGGATGATTTCCATTCTTATAAAAATGAATAATTACTAATCCTTAAGTCATCCTGAAGAGAATAAATATTAAAACAAGAACTTGAAATATTCCAGTGACCACCCAAACATTTTTAAAACTTAAAAACCACACTAAATAAAAATATTTTCAGGTTTGCTGTTAAAAAGTAATCCACATTTGATAGTTTACACAGAATGACTTCAGGTGGACTTACTCAGAATAAAAACTAGCATATAATTGTTATTACACACACATTCTTATACTTATTTTCTTCTTTAGTTTCAAAATAAAAATCATTCCCTTTTTCTTCAAATTAAATTAATTTTTTATATTCTGTTCCATGTACTATTTTTTCACATCATCTTACCCACCACATGTCTTTCTCCAGTCTTCTATTCTTCTCCATTTCTCCTCTGAAAAGACTTTTAATCAATGCCTACCATATGACTCAGACTTAAACTGGCCAAGATATTAACTCAGGCTGTGTTTAATGGCAATTGGACAATACTGAAAGTTGAATAAATTGTGATACTGGCAGTTGGCAGTCTGACAAGACAGAAAAAGCACTTCCCTTGTTTTTTTGATTTAGACTAAGCTTCACATTGTAGAGTACTGGCTAAGGGAGTACTCTTCCTCATATATGTCCCCCTACTGTGTGTAATGAGAGATGCTTTTTGAGTGATGTTGCTTTTCTGGAAACAAAGAATTTTCCAAATTAGTGTGCTCACAGGTTAGTATGCAGTAGGCATCATCTGACCATGTTGAAATTAAATATACAATAGTGTAAAAAAATATCAAAGTTAAAAAACACATTATCACCACATCTATTTTAAATGAAGTGAAAAGAAAGTTGTGATGGATATTTTTGACAGTTTATTTACTTCAGATCTCAACACCACATTGCAATTAGATGCCTGCCTGATCCATTGTCTGAATTTTAAATTTTTAATATACAGATAATTGAATAGCATAAAGCTGAAGATAAAGGCTACCTGAGTACAAGTGGGTAAAAGGGCTATAACAAAACAGAAATTTTATTTGTTTGTTAAACAGTGATTTAAATATTAGTATTAACATTTCCAGGCCAGTAACTTAATGTGTAGTTTCTGGCACAGTTATAGTACTTTTATATAGTGATACACACAAGTGTGTACCAGGCACTGAGTTAGAATGTGGAGTCTGTTATAAAGGTGACACCTGGTTTCTATTTTCTGGAGGAGCTCAGACTATGCAGGAGAGACAGTAAAATAAGGCAGTCCTTAAAGTCTATGTTTGTTGAACTTTGAAAACCCAGCTGAAAATAGGAGCAGAATTGGCTTCAATGGCCCTACTCCTTTTACTACAGAATAAAAACTCAGCTATTAGTTTAAAGGGAATTAGTATGACCTAGGACAATGAAGGGGCATAGAGTCTTCACTCAAGGTTTTATATTGAATAACATTATTCCCACTACTTTGGGATGGTTTTGCTGTCTGTCCACTTTTAAGGAAATGTGAGAATAGATATTACATCATCTCTCAAGTTCTCTTTATTTTCATTCTAGGATTCCATAAAAAAAGGGCAGAAGCATCCTTGAAAATGAAATTTTCCATTAGAAAATTTGAATTTAGTATTGAGAGGATTGAAATTATAATCCTTTTTATTAAAAGTTACTGAAAACTAGTTTGAGCAAAGAAGAGAATGAAGGTTTCTGTGACTTTGATACCACACATTGTAAAAGATGACAAAAACATACTTCAGAGAAAATTTCAAGTGTCTAACAAAAGACAGTTGTTCAGTTTTTATTCTATTTTGTAGGAATTATTGTTTTCTTTTTGAATCTGTGGCAAATTTTTGAAGATAATGGTTTGATGATAATAGTTTTCTGTTATTTCAACAAGAATGTACTTCAGTAAATAATGTTTTATTTAAAATCTCAATATAAGTCAAGAAAACACTATATTATATAATCATAGTATTGTGGTAGATTTGCTTTCGAGTCTCAGATTATAACAAGTTACCTTAATTTTTCCTATAGCCTATAGATTTACCTACAAAGCTAAATAGGAGTTATTGATGATCAAAGGAAGGAGCTTGTTCTTTTCTAAGCTGTAACTCAACGTTTTCTCTCCAATTTTAATATTTTGTCTAAAAAAATAGGGATAGTATATGTAAAGGAGGGAAATGAATAGTTATCTGAATTTCTTTTTATTGGTTGACTTAGTGACAATGAGGGAAGAAGAATGCAATAGGCACAAGCAACTCTTCAGACAGAGGCACTCAGTAAACAGAGAAAGAAGCATTCCACATAGCTCTTCCATCTTTGGCTGGTTTGATCTTATATACTGAACTGGGAGGAATCATGAAACATGAAGTGAGAGTTAGAACTTAGAATAAAGTTGCAAGCTTTCGGTTCCTTTACCTAGAATGGAGTTCCTATACTTTTCACCTGCCCATGGGGAAACTCTACCAAGTTTCGCTATCTTCTGCGTTGCCTGCATTGAGAGATGGTTCCTACTTGAGATTAAAAATGAGTTCATCTGTGGTTGTCTCAGCCTTCAACTAAAGCTTTAAAAAACGGAAAGCTAAAAATAGCTAGCACCTTCTCTACCAGCAGTGGCAGCCTTTTTATAGGCTATATTGTCTGACAAATACAAATAATTTTGTATCTCATCATTTTCTTTCAGAGTAATCCATTCCTAATAAACTCTTTGTGTATAGTACTCCTTGATAAGAGGTGGAATTATTATGAAACACTGTGAGTTGCAGGGCTTGAGAATTATGGGTGTATTGGAGATACTATTGGATAAATTATTGGGATAAATATTAGGAGGTATATTTTCCCTCCTTCTACAAAATCTGTTCATACAGACTGTGACAACCATTTGCTCATCGATGTCACTTTATTTTGTAACTACACCATCTTACTTGGGCACTAGCAGACAAGAAGACACTATTCTAAACATCTTCTCCAAGTATTGGGTTAGCAAAAATGTTTATTTAATTTTTTCCATAAGATGGCTCTAGTAGTGTCTTTAACTTCATTCTAAAAAATTTTGTTAGATTGTATTGTGACAGCTGTCATACCAGCATGCATTTAAAAATTTATCAAAATTGATTAATTTTTGTGCAGCCATTTTAATATTGACAATGAAAGAAAATATGCAATGTTTTTGGCATATTGTGCTTTTTTACTTCAAGAAAGGTAAAAATACAACTGGAAGAGGTGCTTTGACTAATTGAACATGTCAAAAGTGGTTTCCAAAGTTTCCTGGTACTATGACATTTTTGCCAAATAATTCTTTGCTGTGGGGCTGTCTTATACATTGGAAGATGTTTAGCAGCATCCTAACCTCTACTCACAAGAAGCCAATAAGGAGAGATAGCCAACATACTCAAAATATCCAAGTCAATAAAGTTATTGTTGAAAATGAGCATTTTTTTTATTTTATAGAAAAAAATCCATATAAACTTTTGGGCCAATGCAATATGTTTGGGGGTCCTTCTGTTTAAAAATAGAAATATTAATAGGTAATTCCTAACCTGTAAAATTCTATAAAAGACACACATTACTTTTCAAAGGTTGTATCCCAGGAAGGGTAGAGAAAAATATTGTCATTATTCTATTTGTTGGGTCAAATGAGATCTGAATTCAAGATCAATTTCTGTGTGTCTGCAAGTATGATCTGAGAAGTGGAATTGCTTTCTATGTTTCGAAGACTTGTGGTGACGATATTACTGGGATAAAACAACACATTTTGTGGTAGTTGGTTTCAAAATTATTAAAAGAGGCTTCCACTCATTAGAAAAATATATAATTGAATGTTATTTGAACACTGTAGCCATATGACATCTTTCGTGAAAATTACTGATTATTAGTTTTCTAGACCATTAAGCAAAGCCTGGAGTAAAGATCAAAGTTGTTTTTTGTAGATTTTCTTCCTCACAAGCTTTGGGACCTAATATAATTATCCTTGTTTTTAGTGATTTCCTTGAAGAGAACTGATTAGCCTCATGAATGACTTCCATTAGAAATTACCAAGCTAAAAGGGGCAGAAATGAAACTTGATGACTTAGTTCTTCCTCCTGCAACTTCAGACAGTAGTAAATAATTCCTTCCCAAAAGCTCAGACAGCACTGCCCTTTCTTCAATGTACAGTGCTTATTTACTGGGTTACTTCTGGGTTAAATGAATCCAAAAGTTATGCACACAGCAGTTGATGACAACTCTAATTCTTCTGACTGTTAGAGCAGAATTTGAGAGAGCAAATTCCACCTTCTCCTTCATCCCTGGACTTATACCAGAATTGCTGGGTTGGCAAATGAAACACTCTTTTCTCTTCTGACTTGATACTTGGAGGAACATCCTTCTGCTTATATGATATCGCAAGATGGGCATTAGGAACCAAAGGCTCTCACCTATCTTCCTTAACAGCTTCCCACTGTGCCGAGAATTCTGTAAACATCAAATTAGTTAAACGTTGAACCATGTGGCCTTGTTAGAAAAATGACTTTTACCTTTGTATTTCCTTTAAAAAAAGAAAATTAATACCTAAATTTAATTATTTTCATTACCCTTTTTAAGAGAGAATGTGTTTTAGTAAACAAGGTCTTATTTGCCATCCCAAATCCTAAACCAGATAAAATTAGAACTGCTGTACTTGAATGATAGGTGGTGGCTGCAGAGGCCAGGCTGCCACACCCCTTTGCCCAGGAACCCTCTCTGGGGAAGCGTAGGAACTTCTCAGGACACAATTTACAAACCACTACGCAGCATGATCTCTAAAAGCCTTTTGGTTAGGAGATACTATAATTTCAACAAGTAATTACTGACTGTGTCCATGTTATTTACCCTATACTCTGCTACACCCCACGGGAAATTAACAGAAGAGGTCCCGGTCATCAAAGGAACAGTCCTTTGGAAAGCCAAAGAATTCTTGAGGCTGCTTGGGGGCCAGTATGGGAGGCAGAGAGGACAGTTGTGTTGGTGTTAGGACGGTATGAAGAGATATTGCTCCCTTCCTAAAGAGTATTTGGCTCTCTAGTCACGTGCCCTTCCCTTCCTAGGAACATCACTAAGAAAGCTTTCATGATTATACTACCAGGCTATGCTGTCATAATTTTGCTATCCATAAATACTACTCCTTAGCCACTTGTAATCCCTAGGAAGCACTAATCTCTTTTCTATCTTTGTAATTTTTTGATTTCAAGAATGTTATATATATATATGGAGTTATAGCTGACCTTTGGATATTGGCATTTTCACCTAGCATAATGCCCTTGAGATATATCAATAGTTTCTTTATTTTTCTTGCAGTATTCCATGATAAGAATGTATCACAATTTAACTGTTCACCCATTGAGGGACATTTTGGTTCTTTACCTAATTTCATATGAATCTGAAGCTGTCATGTTTTTCAGCCTCTACGGAGTTCAGATTGTGTAATTTTTTCTATTCTGTCTTCAAGTTCACTGATTTTTCTCTCAAATGGATGTTGATTCTATCCACTTAATATTTTATTTCAGCTGTTACATTTTTTATTCTAAAATATTATCTGTTTCTTTTTTCTATCTTCAATTTCTTTGCTGAGATTCTCTACTTCATTATTAAAAAGTGGAATAAATTTCAGTAGCTCTTCCTTTCTAGTTAGAATGCCTTTTGTTTCTTTTTCTTGTCTAATTTTTGTGCCTATAAGACTTCCAATACTCTGTTGAATAAAAAATTATGAAAATGGGCATCCTTGTCTTGTTCTTGATCTTAGAGGAAAAGCGTCCACTTTTCACCATTGAATATGATATTATCTGTGGGTTTGTTATATGCAGGCTTTATTATGTTGAGGTGTGTTCTCTCTATACCTACTTTGTTGAAAGTTCTGTTCATAAATGAATGTTAAGTTTTGTTAAATGCCTTTTCTTCCTCTATTGAGATGATTGTTTGATTTTTATCCCTGGTTTTGTTGATGTGGTATATAACATTGATTGTTTTGCAGATATTGACACATCTTCATATTGCTGGAATAAATTCCACTTGATTATGGTGTATGTCCCTTTTAATGTGTCCTTGAGTTTGGTTTGCTAATGTTTGTTGAGAATTTCTGTACCTTCTGTCATCAGGGATATTGGCCTATAATTTTGTTATTTTGTAGTATGGAAGCATTCTTTCCTTTATAACTTTTTAGAATAGTTTGAAAAGGATGTATATTAATTCTTCTTTAAATGTTTGGTAGAATTCTTCTGTGAAGTGACTGGTCTTAGACTTTTGTTGTTTGGAGGTTTTTAATTACTGTTTCATTTAACTAGTAATCAGTGTGTTCAAATTTTATGATTATTTCTGGTTCAGTTTTGGAAGATTGTATGTTTCTAGAAATGTATTCACTTATTTTAGGTTGTTCTATTTGTTGACATACCTTAGATATGGTATTCATTGTGTTTTTCAGTGTCTCTTGTAACATCTCATTCTTTATTTTTAATTTGTATTGAGCTTATTGGGGTGACATTGGTTAATAAAATTATGTAGCTCTCAAGTGTACAATTTTATACTACATCATCTGTATATTGTATTGTTTATCACCCAAAGTCAAGTCTCCTTTCATCACCATTTATCCCCCCCCCCTTTACCATCTTACCATCTTCTAGCTCCCTAATAATTACCAGGGCTCTCATTCTTTTCTCAGTGAGTCTGGTTAAAGCTTTATCAATTTTGTTTTTCAAAATATAGTAGTCCCTCTCTATATTGCAGTTCACTTATCGCAGCCTCACTGTATTGTGGGATTTTTAAAAATCTTATATTTAATAATTTATCGCAGATTTTTTGCTATATTGCGGGAGTTTGTGGTACTGTAGATGTATGTTGTTAAAGTTACGTAGGTTTAAGAGTGTAGAATATGTTTAAGAACATAAGTAGTGTTTATAAAAGTGTGGAGAAGGTTCATAAGGGAGTGGGAAAGGTTAATAAGGGACTGGGAACGGTTTATAAGTGTGTGGGAAGGGTTTATAAAGCCTTAATATATATATAAGTACTAAAATAAATGTAAGATTCCTACTTCGTGGATTTTCACCTATCATGGGGAGGTCTAGAACGTAATACCCACGATAAGTGAGGGAATACTGTACCAGGTTTTAGTTTTATCAACCTTTGTCTTTGTTTATTTCCAATAAGCTCTTTACCACTTCATTCCTTTTACTTACATTGTGATTCATTTGTTTCTCTTTTTCTAGTACTTTGTAAAGTTAGATTGTTTATTTGGGATTTTTTCTTGTTTATGGAGATAGGTTTGTATTGCTCTGAACTTCCCTGAGAGCTGGTTTTGCTCCTTCCTATAGATCTTGGGTAGTTGTGTTTCCAAGTTAATTTGTCTCAGGGTAATTTTTGACTTTTTTTCTGATTTCCTTCTTTACCCATTGTTTGTTTAGTAGCATGTTTTTTAGTGTCCATGTGTTTTTGTTATTTTCCAGTTTTTTTTTTCATAATTCTAGTTTTATATCATCATGGTTATAAAGAGGCTTAAATATAATTTTAATCTTCTTAATTTTGAGAATTTTTTTGTAGTTTAATATGATCTATCTTGGAGAATGTTCCATGTACACTTGCATGTAAGTTTTGCAGTTTCTGGATGAAATGTTGTGTATATACCCATTAAATCTACCTGATCTAATGTGTCAATTAAGACCATTATTTCCTTATTAATTTTCTGTCTGGATGGTCTAAGTCAGGTATTAAAATTCCCTACTACTATATATAACTGCTGTCAATTTATTTCTTTGTCGGTTGTTATTTGCTTTATATATTTAGGTGTTCCTATGTTGGGTGCATAGATGTTTATAAATGTTATATCCTCTTCTTGGATCTACCCCTTTATAATTATGTAATGCTCTCCTTTGCCTCTTTTTACAGTCTTTGTTTAAAGTCTTTTTTTATGATATGAGTATTGCTGCTTCAACTTTTTTTCATGTTTATTTTCAGGCAATATATTTTTTTATCTCTTTACTTTCAGTTTGTGTGTGTCTTTCTATCTAAAATGAGACTCTTGTAGACATTATATAGAAGGGTCTTGGTTTTTTATTCATTCAGCCATCCAGTATCTTTTTAACTGAACATTTAGTTCATTTACATTAAAGAAATTATTAGTATGTATGCATTTATTGCCATTTTGCTAATTATTTTTGGATTATTTTTGTTATCCTCTGTTTCTTCCTTCTCTTGCTCTCTTTTCTTATGCATTGATGACTTTCTTTAGTGTTATGTTTAGGTTCCTTTCTCTTTATTTCTTATGTATATTTTGTTGGTTTTTCATTTGTGGTTACCATGAAATTCATATATATCAACCCATATGTACATGAGTCTATTTTAAGCTGATAGGCGTTTAAGTTTGAATGCATTCCAAAAGTATTACATTTTTATTTTCTCCCTCCACACTTTGTTTTTGATATTATATTTTATATCTTTTTGTTTTGTATCCCCTAACTACTTAAGTAGTTAAGTTGATTTTGCTACTTTTGTCTTTTAACCTTTATACTAGTTTTTAAGTGACCGATTCACTGCTTTTACTATATATTTGCCTTTACTAGAGAATTTTTTTTTCATATGTTTTCTTGTTATTGGTTATTATCTTTCTTTTCCAATTGAAAAAAAAAAGACCTGTTAAGTCCTGGACAGTGTGGCTCAGCTGGTTGGAACATCGTCCCATACACCAATAGGTTGGGGTTTGATTTCTGGTCAGGGCACATACTTAGGTTGCAAGTTCAAACCATCAATGTCTCTCTCTCACATTGATGTTTGTCTATCTGTCTCTCTCTGCCTCTCTCCCTCCTTTCCTCTGTCTTTAAAATCAATAAACATATTTTTTAAAAAGACATGTTAATTTCACTTGTAAAGCAGTTTTAGTGGTGATTAAATCTTTAGTTTTTTATTTGTCCGGGAAGCATTTTATCTCCTTTTCAGTTCCAAATGAAACCATGCCAGGCAGAGTATTTTAGACTGTAGATTCCTTTATTTCAGCACTTTAAATAGAACCTGACACCCCCTTCTGGTCTGCAAATTTCTGCTAATAAGTCAACTGAGAGTCTTATAAAATAGTCTTTATATGTGACTAGTTGTTTCCCTCTTGCAACATTTGAGAGTTTCTCTTTATCTTTACCTTTTGCCATTTCAGTTATATGTCTGGTTGTACATCTCTTTGGGTTTATCTTTTGGGGGACTCTGTGCTTCTTGAACTTGGATAGCTGTTTTCTTCCTCAAGTTAAAAAGAGTTTTTGGTCATTTTTCCTTCAAATATGTTTTCTGCCACTTTTCTGGCTCTTTTCCTTCTGGAGCTTTTATAATGCAAATGCTAGTATGCCTGATGTTGTCTCAAAAGTCCTTTAAACTTTTTTTAAATTTGTTTTTATTTTTGTTGTTCCTACCGGGTAATTTCCACTATTCTGTCTTTGAGGTCACTGATCTATGTTTCTGTATTATTTAACCTGCTATTGATTCCCTATAGTGTATTATTAATTTCAGTTAGTGTATTCTTCAGCTCTGATTGGTTCTTCAAGTTCTTGCTGAGTTCCTCTAGTCATCTCCCAAGCTTGTTGATCATCCCTATGACTTACTTTTAATTTTTTATAATGCAACTTACATCCACTTCATTGTTGTTGTTGTTTTTTTTTCTGGGTATTTTCTTGTCTTTCATTTGGAATACATTCCTTTGTTTCCTCATTGTTTGACTTTATTTGTTTCTGTGAATTAGGCAAAACAGCTATCTCTCCTAATACTGAAGGAGTGGCCTTATATAGGACTGATTTTTCTGTAGGCTGCATGGGCTGGGCCACATGGCAGACTGGCTGGTACGTGAAGCACCCAAGGTGTCCTGTCCTGGCAGGCTTGCTGGCACATGGCTCAGGGTTTGCCAGATTTGGATTGAGCATGGGGTGTGGTGGCCTAAGGAACATGGCTCCTGTGGCACCCTGGTGGTCCACCTGGCTGGAGCTGGTGCAGGCACTTGCCAAGGTGGCTCAGGGTGCCCTGTAGTGAACTTGCAGGTTGGCAGAGCTCTTGGACTGAGCTCCAGTCATGCTCTCTAGACAGAGGTTGTACATAAATAATGGTGCTTCTTGGCACCTCTGATCATGGAGAGTTGCCATACATTCTGAGTTCTTGCAGTTCCCCATCTGTTTGGCAAGGATCTTGGAGTTAATAAATAGATATTTCCTCATAGATAGTCTAGGTGCTCTTTAAATCACTGTTCTATTACTGTGATCCAGGATAGTGAAGTCTGCACTTAGCCCCTCAGTGGTATCCCTTTCTATTCCTGATTGCTCCCGTGTGGAAGGGTTCCCCATGGTTACTGCTTCTCTGTCTCTCCTCCCTTCCTTTATGTGACTCTCTCATTTGTTGTGCAGAAGCTGTTCAATCAGCCCTCAGTTGTTCTTCAGGAGGAATTATTTTATATGTAAGTACATTTTTAGTGTGTCTGGGAGAGGATGAGCTCAAGGTTTTCCCATGCCACCATCTTGGACCTGCCTCCTGCATCCTCAAGTTTTAATAGTATTTTTCATATAAATAATAAATGTAAGGAAAGATGTATAAAAAATGTAAAGAACATGTATAAAAAATGACTCATGGACATGGACAACAGGGGGGGATATGATTGTACAAGAAGGGGTGGGCTGGGTGGGGGAGAGAAATGGGGGAAAAATGGGACAACTGTAATTGGGAAAAAAAAGAATAAATGTATTTCAGTTTGATGTGATTTCTGAACCCACACTTGATACAGGCCTGAAGTTTCATTTTTCATGGTAAAATTTTTTCATTTATTTCCCTAGGCAGATGGAAAATGTTCTTGTTGTTTTCCATTCTCATAGGTAATTTTTATCTCATGAATTTATATGGTATGAGTGTATTTACACTGTATTGACTTTCTGCTTTATCCAGTTAGCTCCAGGAATTTTTAATTTTTTTCTTGTGCACAGATTTTGTGGTATGGACTTACTGTTTAAGTTCCATGAAAAATAGTAATATTTATCTTTATGATCAAGTTTTGTATCTCTAACTGCTAGCACCTAGGGGAAACCTGATTAATGTTTGTGCTGAATGAATGAATTTCTTCAATACCTCTGTGAGCATTTTTGACTTTTATTTCATTCACTATTAGTTTTCAGTTGCCACTTCATTTGTAGTGATTGGAGGATTACAATTGCTTTTCTTTATGAGCTTGGATATGTTTTAAAGTTTCGTTACCTAACATTTGTGCATGTGTATGGAATTGTGGTATAGGTAAGCCAGAACTCAGAATATTTTCATATCATCTTATTCTGCTTTATTATCCAGAAGACTGGCCTAAATTTTTAATAATATGAAATAAAATTCTTATTATGTTACATGTCACTGTGTTGCAATTTAGGTGCATTTAAATTCCTTAATTGATTATATAGACTTGATTGCTATGAACCCTATTCATCTACCTTCCATATCTTAAAATTCTTTATTATCAGCCTTCCATGTCTCAGTTCCTAAAACTCTATGTTCTTTCAAGCTTCAATGTCTACACAAATTTTTTCCCTCTGCCAAGAATGATTTTGTTTGACAAACAGCGATTCATAAATCATCTTCCCCATGAATTTTCTTCAAAACTGACATCCTTTCTGGCTGCAAAATTAGGAAATATTTTCTCTGTGCTCCCATATCACTGTGTTCATATCTTTCATATATTCATATATTGTATTGGCATTGTGACTGAATTTTTCAGGTTATCCCCAGCCCATAAATGAACAAGAAAGTGAGTCAAATATGAGTTACATTAGCATTAACCTCTCACTCAGCACCCACCAGTTGCATCCATAATTATGTCTAACATGTGAGCAGTGTCAAAGTGCTTTCTCTGCCTGACAGCATCTAACAAATATTGATACTTCTCAAGACAGTTGAGATGATTCAATATAAGAACAGATAAAGGGCTTTACACAATATCTATGACATAGTAGGTACTCTCTAAAGATTAATGGCAACTCAGCAACCCTCTGATTACATTATAAGCATTACTCTGAACTATTTTCAGCTCCTATCTCATGCCTTTTAGACATACTATACATGAATTAAAAGTCATATGTATTTTTATATAGTGGTAAATAAACCAAACCTATCTCCATAGCAGCTAAAGAACAATATTATTCCCAGTGTGAGATTTATATTACTGTTGAAGCAAAGAAGTTTAAGAAAATTGTTAAACTACATAAGAATAGAGAAATCAAATTGTTTACAAACTTTGAGATTCTTCCATCCAGATTTCCTTCAAAAGGTATGCTATGTAATAGTAAAAATCAAGAAGAGAAAAACAATTTTTATTTTTATATTAGAATATTGTAAACTATCTCAATTTTAGGCATTAAGTATTACTTTAAAATATGTATTTTTGGTGGTATTTAATAAATATTCCTGGTTAAAGTGGAATTTGCTATATATAAAAAATCATAGAATTTATAGCTAGGAGCTTTATATATATGCTGCTCAAATCTTCTTATTTTTCTTTATATGAAGGAAAATTGAAGACTAAGGATGTTACATGTTGTCCTAAATCACATTTAAATTTCCTTCTCAGGGATGCTCAGGCAAGAACCTCTTATAGGTTTAATACTCAGGGGATACACGTGTATCATGTGCACTTCTATAAGCTTAGGGTTGTAGCTTTCTAGGTTCTTATGCAGCATCAGTTGACTAGTAATGTTCACCTCCTAAATATATTCTAAGTCACAAAAAAAAATTAACTAGTTTTGAGACATTAAATAATTAACAGTCACTGGAACTTAACTTTATCTTATTTATAGACAAGATTTCCCTATAAAGTAGATAGATTACCATGGTCCTACATAATGACATGAAATAACTAAAATTCAAAATGACCATGTGAGATTATGTAGCTTCTAAAGCAAGCAATGTTGGGAATAGCATTGTAAGACGTATCTAGTATGCCATTACAGAGGTTTAACCAGAATTTGACCAAGCAAAACAACCATATGTAGAATAAAAGGCAAGTCATTAAAGAACAAAATTGTTGTGTGTATATTGGTTACATATATATGTAAAAATGTTTAAACTGTTTATATTTAGATAGTATTTTAAAGCCATTTACATTAATGGTTGCAAATTATTGCATGAAGGTCATAGAACATAATTTTCAACCCATACTTTTATACTTATTTATGTATATCTTTTTTCAACTTTGACTTTAAGTTATGAAACCATACAGATCTTTACAAATGGATTTATAGTCGGTATTTAAAATTATGTTAGTTTTTTAACCCTGACCAGAGTGGCTCTGTTGTTTGGACATCGTCCTGCAAAGTGAAAGGTCACTGGTTCAATTACTGGCTGGGGCACACACCTGGGATGTAGGTTTGGTCCTCAGTTGGGGTGCATATGAGAGACAGCAGATCAATGTTTCTCTCTCGCATTGATGTTTTTATTTCTCCCTTTCCCTCTCTCTACAAATAAATAAAATATTTTTTAAATTATATTAGTTTTCTAGGGGTGATGTAACCAAGTACCACAAATCGAGTGATCTTGAATAAGAGAGATTTATCATCTAACAGTTCCAGAATCTAAACATCTGAGATTAAGACAGGTCAACAGAGCAATGCTCCCTCTGCGAATGTTAGAGAAGGACCTGTTCAGGCCTTTCTTATTGCTTCCGTTAGAAGTTCCTTGGCTTTTCAAAATATTTTTCTTGTATATGAATCTGTCTGCAAGTTTCTCCTTTTCATAAGGATATCTGTTATATTGGATTGGGGACCACCCTACTCCAGTAATATCTCATCTTAACTAATTATATTTGCAACAACTCTACTTCCGAAGAAAGCCACATTCTGACGTACAATGGGTTAAGCCTTCAACATATAAATTTGGGGGGAAACCATTCAATCTATTAAAAAATAATTCCTTTGACATCTACTTCCAAAAAAGAAATTTCCTTATTAAAACAATTGCTAGGCATCACTAAATGTTTCTATTTTATTATTTTTTGTCATCAGCCATACATCACAGTGTCTGATTCATGACATTATCAACAGCCTTGGGAATTATTTATAATATTAAAATATTATTCTACCTGCTAATTTTATAATCATGATTAGATATAGTTTTAATAAACTGAATCATTTTCATGCTTACATTTACCATTGTTGCATTCTAATTTGCGAATTACCTAATCACATTCTTAGGCATTTATTTATTGGAGTATTAAGGTCATTTTTTGAAGATTATATTTTAGAGAGAAATATCGATCGGTTGCCTCTTGTGAACCCCTAACTGGGGGCCTGGCCTGCAACCCAGGTATGTGTCCTGACCTGGATCTGTACCGGCAACACTTCAGTTCACAGACCAGCACTCAACACACTGAGACACACCAGCCAGGGCTAAAGGTCATTTTTTGTAGACATGTTAATTCTCTTTATATGCTGAACACATTAGCAAATATATTTAATTTTTAATTGTTTTTATATACAGAAGTACTAAATGGACTTAAATTTATCAAACTTTTATTTGGTATCTTTTTTACCTCTAAGTTTCAACATATTTTCTTATTCCATAGGATTAATATTCTTTTATATTTTTCTTTTCTTTTTTTACTTTATTTCATAGTTCATTATTTAATACATCTGGGACTTCATGAAATGTATGTGAGATAAAGATACAAATGACTATTACAGACACGTAACTATGGTCTAAGCATCTTTTACTGATTAGTGCTTCTCTTTGTAGTAACATGTCCTTTCTTATTAATTGAATTCTTAAGAATAAGAGTTCATTACTTATCTATATTTTATGTTTTATTGAGCTTTTAATCTATTATTTTTCCAGGTCTATATAGTTTAAGCTTTTTTGGATTTTCAATATTTGTATACACTGTCCTCATATTTCTAATTTTAAAAAGTCTTAGATGTTTTTATTAATTCAGTTACACTTGAAATTTGAGTAATTTCAAGTTACAACTTGTCATTATGATTTTAATTTTTAAATCTATAAATCCATTAAACCATTCATCCTCCCTATACAGGAAGATGAAATTGTTTCCTTGATTCAGACTTTTAGATACACATAAAGTTGTGTAGCTTATTGAAAGCTGCTCATTCAATGTTCGGCAAACATTTGTAGGTTGTCTGTATTTCAGACATGTAGTAGAAGTTAAGAAATGATGGTTTATATAACCAAGGAGCTTGTATCTAGGAATATTGTAGATAAGAAAACTGGCATGGGGTGAGAATTAGCCAAGAGGAATAGACAGAGCACAGATCATGTACAAAAGCCACACATTCCTGGGAAGCGATCAGCTTCTAGGAGAGGGATTATGCCTTAACTGAGCTTTGGAGACTCACAGGCAATTAGCTAGATGAAAAATGGGAGCATTTTCTTTTGCAAAGGAAACTGGGGATGGAAAAGTATCAATGAGTATGGCATAAAAATGAAAGGGCAAGAATTTAACTGAGACAAAGCAGGATGTCAGTGAGGCCTGATGAACCATGGGCCTGCAACATATACAAATCTGATTTTTTTTACTCATGCAAACATTGGATAGCATTGCTGGGTTTTAAAAAGGGAAGAGATATGATTGTACTTATATTTTAGAAAGATTTCAAGGGGTGAAAGATTGCAGGCAGACAATAAAAAAGGAAATAAACAAAAGGGGTTTTCTAGTAATAAAAATGTGTTCAGTGAATGAATAAAACATTGAATGAATCATTGAATGAAAGAATTGAAATTTATGCTTAGATTTAGCAGCTGAAAGAAGGGCAAGGGACTAGACAAAGAACATGAATGAATGACCCATGGACATGGACAACAGGGTGGGAACTGACTGTGGGAGTGGGGAGTGACATGAGTGGAGGAAGGAAAAGGGGAAAGATTGGGACAAATGTAATAGAATTACAATAAAAATGATTTGCAGCTGAAAAATAATTGATGGCTTTGTTGGGATACCTTTATTTAGTGTGATGGTTGATATAGAAGCCAGTTACCAGTAGGAAATGTCAAGTATTAAATATTTGAAATCAGATTTTATGTCATTGTTTTTCAAGCTAATTGTTAGTATGTGGGGAATAAGTTACGACTGTTATTATTTTGTTTATGTATTGGGTATATATATTCACTTTGATAACTATTTCATTAATCCTAATAGTTGACCAGGGTTTTTGTTTGTTTTCTGCCTTTAAAATAACAATTCCTGAAAATAATAATACATTGTATTCTATTTTCTAACACTTATATTGTTTTTTTTCTATTTCATGTTCTAATACACTAGTAAGAATTTCCAAAAAATAAATTAATGGTAGGAAGTATTTTTGTTTTGCTTTTAATAATAATGAGGATGTCCTAATATTTCACACTTAAGTTGATGACTCTGAAAATAAGATTTTTAAGTATATTAAACTTATGGAAGACTCATTTCAATTATATTCTTTAAAAATTAGAAGATTTTATCTAATGACTTTTGAGATCTGTTGAAATGCAGATATATATTTTCTGACAAGTTAATATGTCATATTAAATAAGTTATTCCATGATTTTAAATCATGCTTGAGATAAAATTTATATGGAGATGATCATTATATTTCTGATATAATTATGAATTTTATATTTGATATTTTATTTAGTATTTTAAAATATTTATGGCCATAAAAAGAGTGGTCTTTTATTACTTTATATTGTGCTTTACATAATTTTATATTCAAAGATATAGCCCTGAGATATTGTAAGATCTCTAAAATATTTCAGAAAAATTATTTAGTTACAGTAACTAATCTTTACTGAATGATTCAAGAAAACAAATACATTTCAGATTTTCATTAACAAAAGTTGTTATTGAGCTACGTGACCTTGGACAAATCTTGATCTCTGCATCTCATCTATACAAATGAGGGGTTTGTATAGATGAACCCAAGGTCACTCCAGCTCTAGCTTTCTGTCACCTGTACTCATAGAGAAGTAGCTTCAGCTGTATGGTAACAAGCAAAGGTGCATTAATAAGTTTAAGAGCCATACTACTATGCAAAGTGCATGCCATGATGACCCTGGCTGATTTAAACTTGAGTTCTAAAAAAAATAAAAATGTATTAGTCCATTTTTCTCCTTGGGCCCTTGAGCAGTTGAAAGTGAAAAATGTTGACCCTGCGATTTATCTGAAATTGCACTGGAGAATTGTGGACCAGCTGCCCCTCTCTGGTCTATTTAACTCACCTAAAACATTGGCTCTGAAGGGCAGCATATGAAGATCAGGATCCCTGAATTTGTGTCCCACTTCTGCCAAGTACTAGTTTTGTGATCTAAATCAAGTCAATTAACCCTTTCAGACATTAGTTTTCTTATTTACAAAATGAGGTATACTTAATTACTCTTGTTGTTCTTAAGTTCTATGATATGAGAAGCCATAAATAAATAATCCCTTTAAAAAATCCTCAATTTATGTAGTCGTCTGAGGTTTACTTTTACATACATTGATCTCAATTGATTTGGAGGCAAATAGGACAAGTATTAGTGACCTTACTGAAGTTAGGTATAGAATCTGGCAGTTTGCCCACTATGCTTAGTAAGTGGCAGAGCCCCAGCTAGAGCCTAGGACTTCTGATTCTTCAACTGTGTTCTTTTCTTTGTATGACACATTGTCTTTCATTAAATCCTGTGATCACCCTTTGATACTTTTCAAGCATTCTGGCACATTTTCTAACTCCTTAAATTATGAGGACCTAGTAGTCCTCTTCCCTTGGAGTTCAACTTTAAAATTATGTTCATTTATGATTTTAAATAATGTAACATAGTAACACTTTGGTCTTGTGTATGTTTAAATGATTTCTTGAAAAGTACTCCATCTAACATTTATCCCTTCTTTTCCTGATTCTCTTTCAGATAGCAGTTCTGTGGATGAAAAGGTTTTAAATCATACTTTTTCTTCCCTCCTGAGGGATCTTGTCTTTTGTACATGTTTGTTTGTGACATATTAGACCTATTTTGGTTCCTCTGTTTTAGTTGTGAAATGTGCATGTTATGCCAGCTTTCCATTCTTTGGTTGTCCTGTAAGTGTGCCCCCGATATGTTGCATTTATTAAGAGGTTACACCTTGCCAGCTGCGCTTACTTTAGCTTACACTTGCCAACCTAGGGGTCTGCTACGGTCAAACTCAGCATCTGTTCTTGAGTCTGGCTAATCATGATCTCCTTGACTAATTCATGATCTTCACTGCACATACCAAGTTTTAAGGGCAAATAGTATTTGGAATATGATATATTTTTCTGGACTCTGCCAGTGCTTTTGTTTAAAGGCTGACAGCTAATTTGAAAACCTCCACTCACAAAAACACAGTAGCTTTGACTTGGAGCTGACCCTGCTTAGCATTTGTCATACTAGGTGTTATGTGTCTAGTGCAGTTGACCCGTGTCCCAAATTTCCCTGTACACAGCTATGGTATGCTAAAAGTCTGTTTGTTTTCTTTTGTTTTGTTTTTCTCATGTTTTATTTAAGGCTCGAATAGTAAGTGGCAATGATTTGGATGCTTCCAAATTCTCTGCTCTCCAGGCATTTGGTGGGTAAGTACAAATATAGCCTTTCTAATTTATTCCATTCCTCAATAGTATGTACTTTTCTATGCTCTCAACATATATATTTTGGATGTAGGATGTGGCATGATGGTATAATGAGATAGCCTCACTGTTGCATACTTCTTTCACAATTAAGTAGCCCCTATAGTGTTTTTTGAATATATCTAGAAATGTACATATGTATATTTATGTGTACATGTACTTATGTACAAAGAAATCAAAATTGCCTAACCAGATTAGCTGTTAACATTACCATTCCATACATAAATTCATAGACATAATTTTACATAATGAGTTCATATTAATACAGTCAATACTATCTTTTAATCTGCTTGTTTGTACTTGATGATATGTGTATATTTTTCTGTGTCAATGAATTAATGAAAGTAATCTCCACTATCATTTTTTCCACTATCATTTTTTATAGTGGCCCTTAATGTATGGATAAAAGTATTTAAAATTTAATCACAAAATAATGTATGAATTATATTCTTTATGTAAAATACTTGAACAGAAAGCTGAAGATTACCTTTAATGCTCATAATTACACATTGGTATCAGTTTGACATGTATGTTTCTAGACCTTTTTTTATGTGCTTGCATACATGTCTATGTTCATAGGAAAAGTTTTATATTGTGTATCTCTGTACATTTAACATAAATTAGGCCATTCTGTATGTAAATAAATAAGCACTAGTTTAGTGCTGACTTTGCAGCAGGTATTGTTACAACTGTTTTATGTAGTGACATGTTTGATCTTTACAATGGTCCTCTGAGGTAAGTACTATTTTGACTTCCATGTTAAAATAGTTTAAAAAAATTTTTTTCTCTTCATTTAGCTAATAAGTGAGAAACTTAGTATTCAGACCTAATTAGTCCAGTTCCAGAGTCTTAATCACGGTGCTATACGGCATCTGCTGCTCATGGTTTCTCTTTCTGCTTCTTTTTCTTTTTTCCTTCTAACAACATGTCTTGGAAAACTTCCCACTTCATTTTTACTAAGTGATGCAAATATTTTAAAATATTTATACAATATTTATTAGTTTATTTTTCTATTAATTTTTAAAAATATGTCTAGGTGTTATTATTATAAATGATACTGTAGCTAACATATAACAAATATTTAATTTGTAATAGATGGGCCAAAGCTTATGCCTAGTATAGACAGACAGATTAGTTGCTTTATTAGTGTTGACATGTGAACACATTTGTATGCATTATAAATAGAAGCAAGACTTAGATACGTGTTTTAGGGGCAGTTCAGGCAAATAAATAGTTTCAGTTATGTTTTAGAATATGCTCATTCTTCAAAAATGAATGTTTTTTAAAGTATATCCACTACTTATTTTAAATAATATATGTAAAATTTCAAGTTTAAAGCTTCTGGAAAATAACATATAGCATTTTTATTTTTGTTTTCTCAAATAAAAGTAATTGTTTTGTCTTAAACTTCCCAATATCTTTAAGTACATAAATAATTTACTCACATTCCTATTGTAGTGTCACAAGAATTTAAATTTAAGAAAAACAGCTTTAGCAAAAAATCACCATAGATTATCTATAGAAAATTCAGGTAATAAATGGATTACTCTCTTGTCCCTACCTCACACATACTGTCTCTTTCTTTAAGGTTACTAGAAGATAACTTGACAAAATGAACAAAAGCTTGCCTTAGAAAATAATCAAGTTGAATTCCAATTTAATTATGAAAAAAATGTTGTATGTCATGATCTTGGAGGCTTATCTGAGTTTATATTCTTGTAGTTCCTTCAACTGCTCCTTGCCTGTGGCATTCATCACTTCATAATAACTCTCTTTCCTAATTCATGTCTGAATATGGACTTGTATTATTGTCAAAGCAACAGAGTTCATTTACATTCACGTTGTTTTTAGGTGCAAGCTGTGTAAGTACCTAACTAAAAAAGTCATCTTTGCATTTTGAATAGATCCTTTCCACATCGTTTTTTATCCAGAGACTGCCTATTGTTTGGCCTTTGCAAGGGAGTTTGGAATTATGATGTTATGGGAAAGGGCTGATAATTTTCAGTCATTGAGAGAATTTGCCATTATCTGAATGTTTGTTTCCTCTTGAAGAATTTTGAGGATACCCTTAAGTAAAGCCTTCAATAACAACATATTTCAGAAAGATTTCCTTCTTATTTTACTTTTCCTATATACATTTTAAATTATTTTTAATAAAATGAAATAGTATTATAATTATTCTAAATATTATAACTTCTGTTTTCCTGGGAAACTGAGAATGGAGCAGACTTTCAAAATAGGGAGTCATTGCTTCTTCTTGACAATACTATTTCATTCTTCACTCCTGTACCTTCAATATCCCTGGTCAATTCAGAGCCAAACCACATTCACCATTCACTCCTCTTTCTCAAGTGCCGATGGCAGAACAATCTTTGCACACTGAAACAAGGTAATGGAGTTAACTATGCTGTTCTCTCATTTCTGCCAATCTCTCTGTACATTTCATGTAAGTGTTGCTGGAAAAGACATGCCAAACGTCAGCCTATTTTTGCCATGTGTCAAAATAATTTTTAAAGAGGCTTTGGAAAAGGAATTGGGAGATGTACAGAGAAAAGAAAATGAAACAGGAAGGTTAAAGTGTGAGAAGACTGGAAGGATGTGTGTTTTGGTGAAATTATTAAATTTAGCATCTTACATCTCCTCATGGTTTTACAGGAGCTTGGTAACTTTCGTTAAATATGTAAGCTAAGAGTCATACCGGAAGCATGCAACAAGATGATATGGGTGAAGTAAAAGAGCTCTTCTGGAGGAAATATCTCAGAGGTAGAAAGATAGCAGGGGTAGGCAAGAAGAGCTTTTAGAGCATACCGTGGGTCTTACTTCTGTGAAAGGGAAGGGGAAGGAAGGAGGGACTGAGTGTGAAGGGCTTTAAGCTGATGAGGTTACAAGAAAGTGTCAGACCAATGAGGAGTCCTAAAAAAAAAGGTTGCTTCTTAGAGGAGACCCATGCTGAGCATAAGTGGCCATTTTTATTAGCTCCTCTTCCATGCTCAGTCGTTGGTAGCGGGTAGCTGGAGGACCGTGGCCTTGGAGGTGTACTGCAGGTTATTCTATAGATGTGATAGCTGAAGGCTGTCATCCAGCCGCACCTCTCTAAGAAGATTTTCTCTGAGGGTTGTCTGAGTGATGCATACCCATAGCTACCAAGAATCTAATAAGTAAATTTGATGAAAGTCACACAAATACCTTCTCCAAATGGGAACTACTTTATTAATAAAAATGATACTCCTTCCTGGTTTGATTGCCTATGACTTAAGTTCACCATTCCCTGATCATTTTTAAGAAGGGTTCCAGTGGTTGTATGAAAAAAAAGCATTCCAAGGCCACTGTATGTGTTTTTTCTTTGTAGTCTTTAGGTACTAGCCTTGTCTGCACCAGAACTGAGGAGAGTCTATAAAACAGTGGTGGGTGTAAGGGGAAAGACAGATAGCTTAAAAAAGAGATATTTATCTACTTTGTTCCCTTCATTCTCTAGTCATTCCAGATCTCTGCAGAATAGTTCTTGTAGAACTAAATTCTTCAGCTTATGTGAAGGAAGATTTATATTCTGTCTGTGGTTCTAAACTAGGCTACAGCTGCTTTTCTTAACCTCAGGAATCTGGTGATTGCTTTCAACAACTACCAGATTATTGAATCGTGTGAAGAAAGAGGTGATGCTGAGAGTAGTAAGAAAAATCAGAACTAGAGAAAAATGGGGAGATACTGATGAAGGGCAGAACAGTGAGAGACTGGCAAATAGAAGAAGAGGATATTCTATTTTGACTTTATTTTCAAATATATATGCTTTCTGAGATTTTCAAGATTGTTCAGTTATTGCCATGAATAAATAATTTGATAAAGGTGAACAGTATAATTATTAGCCAAAGTTATGAACAATTCCTTTGTTTTTAAGTTTATCTTGATTAAAATAGTGATTTTTTCCTTGCTATCATAAAGCCTGACATGAGTTAGGTTGCACAATATATGGACATAGCTGATTTAATATACTCTTGATATTTCTGTCATAGTTCTGACATTGCTTTTGTATTTCTCTATAAAATCTAAGAGGTTACATGCTGTCCCCGTGCCCTCTCCTCTGCTCTTAGTCTTGGCCTTCATGTTTGCCGGGACCTAAAATAACTCATTTGACAGGGGAGCTAAGGGTGTTCTTACTCTCTAGGGGCTATTAACCCATCTTTTCTCATAGCAACAGTCTTCTCTTGGAAGTTGGGGACTTTTTCTTTCTTTTTTTTTCTTACATAGTTCATAAACCAGATTCTTCTCTATCCTCTCAGGTAACTCCCTCATTTCTTAAGGAAAAAGCCAGAGTCTCCTAACCGTAGAAATGAGCTGTTCCCACTACTGTACTCCCTTCCCTGGGTCAGTGGTTTATCCTGCGCAAACATCCTTGCATGCTCAGATACATGTGCCAAATATTAAGAAAGTGGCAGCCCCTCACCCTCAGCACCCCCCCCACACCCGCCGCCCCTGCACAACATAAGAGTGTGCTTCAATTTCAGTGAGAGGTTACTCTTTGGAGAAAGGGGGAATTCTTTGTTTTTCTCTGACTTTTCAGTAAGTTGATTTTATGGAAGAGATATTTTTTTTTTCCAAGGGATATGGTACAAGACTTCACTGTAGATTTAAGTAAAGTGAATTAGGATTAAGGATTTTTTTTTTTTCAATTATAGTTGTTCCATTTTCCCCTATTTCTCTCCCCCACCCAACTCACCCCCTCTCCCGCAATCATATCCCTCCCCGTTGTCCATGTCCATGAGTCATTTATACAGGTTCTTTGACTAAACCCTTCCCTTACTTATCCCCCTTCGCTCCCTCTCCCCTCCCCACTATTGACTGCTATTCTGCTCTTTGTTCTATTCAGTTCCTTTGTTTGTGTTGTTCTTTAGTTTCCTGTATTAGGTGATATCATATGGTATTTTTCTTTCTTTGCCTGGCTTATTTCACTAAGCATAATTCTCTCTAGTTCCATCCAAGTTGTTGCAAATGGCAGGAGTTCCTTCTTTCTTTCTGCTGCATAGTATTCCATTGTGTAAATGTACCACAGTTTTTTGATCCACTCATCTACAGATGGGCACTTAGGTTGTTTCCAGCACTTAGCTATTGTAAACAGTGCTGCAATGAACATAGGGGTGCATAAGTTCTTTTGAATTGGTGTTTCAAGATTCTTCGGGTATAATCCTAGTAGTGGAGTCGCTGGTTCAAAAGGCAGTTCCATTTTTAATCTTTTGAGGTAATTCCATACTGTTCTCCATAGTGGCTGCACCAGTCTGCATTCCCACCAACAGTGCAGTAGGGTTCCCGTTTCTCCACATCCTCGCCAGCACTTGTTGTTTGTTGATTTGTTGATGATGGCCATTCTGACTGGTGTAAAATGGTATCTCATTGTGGTTTTTATTTGCATCTCCCTGATGGCTAATGATGTTGAGCACTTTTTCATGTGTCTTGGACCTTCTGTATGTCCTCTTCGGAGAAGTGTTTGTTCAGGTCCCTTGCCCATTTTTTAATTGGGTTGTTTGTTTTCTTGATGTTGAGTCGTATCAGCTCTTTATATATTTTGGAAATCAGTCCCCTGTCTGTGATGTCATTGGCAAATATGTTTTCCCATATGGTTGGTTTCCTTTTCATCTTGCTGATGTTTTCTTTTGCTGAGCAGAAACTCTTCAGTTTGATGTAATCCCATTTATTTATTTTTTCCTTTATTTCTCTTGCTTTAGGAGATGTATCCATGAAGAGATTGTTACGTGAGATATCTGATATTTTCTTGCCTATGTCTTCCTCTAGGACTTTTATGGTGTCACGGCTTACATTTAAGTCTTTGATCCATCTTGAGTTTATTCCTGTGTGTGGTGTAAGTTGGTGGTCTAGTTTCATTTTTTTGCAGGTCCCTATCCAGTTCTCCCAGAACCATTTGTTAAAGAGGCTCTTCTCACTCCATTTTATGTTCCTTCCTCCTTTATCAAAGATTAGTTGACCATAGAGGCCTGGGTTTATTTCTGGACTCTCTATTCTGTTCCACTGATCTATATGTCTGTTCTTATGCCAGTACCATACTGTTTTGATTATAGTGGCTTTGTAGTATTGTTTGATATCTGGTGTTGTGATTCCTCCTGCTGTGTTCTTCTGTCTCAAGATTGCTTTTGCTATTCGGGGTCTTTTTTGGTTCCATATGAATTTATGGAGTATTTGTTCTAGGTCTGTGAAATATGTCATTGGTATTTTAATAGGGATTGCATTGAATCTGTAAATTGCTTTGGGTAGTATGGCCATTTTGATGATGTTGATTCTTCCCATCCAAGAACATGGTATTTGCTTCCATTTATTTGTTTCTTCCTTAATTTCTTTCTTCAATGTTATGTAATTTTCAGAGTACAGGTCTTTTATCTCTTTGGTTAAGTTTACTCCTAGGTACTTTATTTTTCTTGTTGCTATAGTAAATGGGATTTTCTTTTTTGTCTCTGTCTCTGCTATTTTATTGTTGGTGTACAGAAATGCCTTAGATTTCTGTATATTTATTTTGTACCCTGCGATTTTGCCAAATTCACTTATTATATCGAGTAGTCTTTTAGTGGAGTTTATAGGATTTTCTAGGTATACTATCATGTCATCTGCATATAATGAAAGTTTTACTTCCTCTTTCCCAATTTGGATGCCTTTTATTTCTTTTTCTTGTCTGATTGCTGTGGCTAGGACTTCCAACACTATGTTGAAAAGGAATGGAGAGAGTGGACAACCTTGTCTAGTTCCTGAGTTCAGGGGGAATGCTTTCAGTTTTTGTCCATTTAGTATGATGTTGGCCTCAGGCTTCTCATATATAGTCTTAATTATGTTAAGGTATTCTCCCTCTATTCCCATTTTGCTGAATGTTTTCATCATAAATGGGTGTTGTACTTTATCAAATGCTTTTTCTGCATTTGTTGATATGATCATGTGATTTTTGTCTTTCATTTTGTTTAGGTGATGTATTATATTTATTGATTCGTGAATATTAAACCATCCTTGCATCCCTGGAATGAAGCCCACTTGATCATGGTGTATGATCTTTTTGATGTATTGCTGGATCCTGTTTGCCAATATTTTATTAAGGATTTTAGCATCTATGTTCATCAGTGATATTGGCCTGTAGTTTTCTTTCTTTGTTGTGTCTTGACCTGGTTTTGGGATTAGAATAATACTGGCTTCATAGAAAAAGTTTGGGATTTTCCCCTCTTCTTGGATTTTCTGGAACAGTTTGAGGAGGATAGGAGTTAGTTCTTCCCTGAATGTTTTGTATAATTTGCCTGTGAAGCCATCTGGTCCAGGGCTTCTGTGTGCAGAGAGATTTTGGATTACTGTTTCAATTTCCTTCTTTGTTATTGGTCTGTTGAGACTTTCCACTTCTTCCTGATTCAGTTTTGGAAGGTTCTATGTTTCTAGAAATTTGTCCATTTGCTCTAGATTGTCAAATTTCTTGCCATACAGTTGTCTGTAGTAATTTCTAACTATCATTTGTATTTCTGTGGTATCAGTCATGATTTCTCCTCTTTCATTTCTGATATTGTTTATTTGAGTCTTCTCTCTTTTTTTCTTGATTAGACTGGCTAGAGGCCTGTCGATTTTATTTTTTCGAAGAACCAGCTCCTAGTTTTGTTGATCTTTTGGATTGTTTGTTTAGTCTCTATGTCATTTAGTTCTGCTCTGATCTTGATGATTTCATTCCTTCTTCTTGCCCTAGGCTTTGTTTGTTGTTGTTGTCCTAGTTCTTGTAGCTTTATGGTTAGGTTTTTTATTTGAGATTCTTCTATCCTTTTCAGATAGGCCTGTATTGCTATGAACTTCCCTCTCAGGACTGCTTTTGCTGTGTCCCACAGATTTTGGGCTGTTGTGTGCTCATTGTCATTAGTTTCTAGAAATTTCTTGATTTCTTTTTTGATGTCATTGTTAATCCATTCATTATTTAATAGCATGTTATTCAATCTCCATGAGTTTGGGTGTCTGATTTTTTTCTCTGAGGTTGATTTCTAGTTTCAAGGCATTGTGATCTGAAAAGATGCTTGATATGATTTCAATTTTCTTGAATTTGTTGAGGCTTGTTTTGTGTCCTATCATGTGGTCTATCTTTGAAAATGTCCCATGTGCATTTGAAAAGAATGTATATTTTGCTTCTTTGGGGTGGAAAGTTCTATTTATATCAGTTAGGTCCATGTGGTTTAGTGTGTTGTTCAATGCCTGTATATCCTTGGTGTTTCTTTGCTTTGATGATCTGTCTATTGTTGATAATGGAGCGTTGAAGTCCCCTACTATGAGTGTGTTATTGTTGATATCCTTCTTGTGGTCTTCTAGTATTTGCTTTATGTATTTAGGTGCTCCTATGTTGGGTGCATATATGTTTATCAATGTCATATCTTCTGATGGATTGTTCCTTTAAATATTATGAAATACCCTTCTTTGTCTCTTTTTATTGCCCTTGCTTTGAAATCCGTTTTGTCTGATATGAGGACTGCTACCCCGGCCCCCCGGCTTTTTTTTCCAGTCCATTTGCTTGGAATATTTTTTTATATCCCTTTACTTTCAGTCTGTGTAAATCTTTTGTTCTGAGGTGTGTTTCTTGTAGACAGCAAATATGTGGGTCCTGTTTTCTTATCCATTCCGTTACCCTATGTCTTTTAATTGGAACATTTAATCCATTTACATTTAAGGTTATTATTGACATGTATTTATTCATTTCCCTTTGTACCTCTGTTCCTCTCCTCTCTCTTTTTTTTTTTTTTTTTTATTCTTTTTTCTTAGAACACTCCCTTTAGCATCTCTTGCAATGCTGGTTTGGTGGAGATGTATTCTTTTAGTCTTCCTTTGTCTGAGAAACTCCTTAAAAATATGGAATGCTTCATGAATTTGCATGTCATCCTTGCGCAAGGGCCATGCTAATCTTCTCTGTGTCGTTCCAACTTTAGTATATGTGCTGCCGAAGCGAGCACAAGGATTGTTGATTATTATAAAGACTATCAGATGCAAACAGGGTCTACTTTTACAATCCATTATTGTATAGCAATTTAATTGTCACACTCATAATTTTAAACTTATTTTTATTCATATTGCCATCAACCAAGATTTAGTCCCCAATAATTTTCACCTAGACAATTGCAAATGAATATTTTTTCATCCATTCCTTGTTCCACATTGTCCTGATCTTCCCAGAGAACAGAACATGGATCGTTAGAGAAATTGTGGCTAAACAGATGTCTCAATATGAGGAGAAATTTCCAACAGTAACAGCTGCCTTTGTAAAAACCAAGTTGACTATTTCTAGAGATATTTAAATAGCTTGTTTAAAATGTTGCAGAAGAAATTTAAATATTAAATGCTTAATTATTTAAAGCCTCTTCCATCTTAAGATTTTATTATATCTTATACTAATATTATGTCCTATCCTAATATAATCATTGTATCATATAGGTATTGCTATGTAAGAAATTACCCTAAAACTCAGTGGCTTAAAACTTATGAATCCAATGATCTTGTCTGCACTCACTTACACAAGTATGGTCAATTGGACAAGGGCTAGTTCTTATATGTCTGTGAGTGTCTGGTTATTGTCTAGACAACAAACAGGATCCATTCATCATCCAGCTGGCCAGACCAAGCTTATTTACATGGCAGTGACAGGATTCTAAAGAAACAAGAGGAAGCATACAAGGCCACTTGAAGCCAAGGCTAGAACTGACAGTCATCACTTTCAGTGCATTTTATTGTCCAAAACAAGTTATACATTCAGCTCAGGTTCAAAAAAACATAGAAACAGGCCCTGCATATTTATGGGAGGAATAAACTGGGGCCATTTTTAAGTGATCTAACATAATTATATATACCTGTAATTAAATATCCTTCAAAATTACATATTTTTCATAACTTAAATAAAATAGTATGTTATTGCACATATTCACCTTCAATTACAATATATTTTCATTACTTGGAATTATAAAAAGAGAAATTGCTTGAAAATATTGGAATCTCATTTTTGGTATTTCCCATTTACCTTGACTACAATACAAGGTACAAGGTAATTTACTTTCCAGTGGATAAAATGCTATGAAATTTTTAAGCAGGGAAGATATTTCTGAGTTGGAGTTGTTAGGGAAAACTTTATGGGGAAGATAGCATTGAATTGGGATTTGAAGTTGGGTTAGAATTTTGATATGTAAATATGAAATGAAAAGACAAAAAAAGAAAGTAGTACAAACATTTGAATAGCATCATGGGCAAGAAAATGTATTGGACAATAATCAGTCAGAGTATATGAAGGAGAGAAGTGGAAAATGTGTTCATACAGGTAAGTTGAAACTCTGAATGCGTTACAAAAAATAACAAATGTATGTATTTTTCTTTATTTTATATATTACTCAGAAGATTAATATACTTAATAACTTGTTTCCCTGGAGATTATTATGCTGTGAAATAAGATATTAAATATATTAATCTTCTAAATAATATATCTATAACTTTGAATATCTGCATCTTGTGAAAATGACTCAGGTGTTTTGAGAACATAGCTGCTGAACAATAGCCACTGGATGATGATAATGACAGGGAAGAAGCTATAAATTTGTTTTCACAATATTGTATATGGTTCTCATTAACCACAGAAGTTATCTGCCGAAAGTGCAAGAAACTTAATTTTCAGAAAGATAGTCATCTTCAGAAGCAAGTGTACTCAGGTGGCGCAGACATCTCTTTTGCTTTCAGAACTTTTATTTAACTCTGTCAACCATAATAAACATCACTGTAATGCCTGCTCATTATTTGATGTTTAGAATCTAAGGTTCTAAATAGGAAAGGCCAAAGGATGAGATAGGCAGAAGCCATCACTGCTCAGAATGCTTGGAGTATAAATCTTTTCACACGGGTGACATCATCTGCCACATACCCTTTACCATATAAAGATGCCTCCTGGAAACAATACTTGAAAGAGTTGTTCCAGAATGACAACTACAAAATCTCATGTTTCAGAAGATTCCCCAACATTAATGATAAGATGCCTTTATTTTTATCAAGTGTAGAAGTACCAAAATTATAAAGCAGGAGTGAATGAAACAATTGGACGCATGCAACAGAGCATCCTATCTGGGTTAGAGCTGAAACTCAGTTTTGACCACCATGATGAAATCTGCGAAAACTCTTCCCAATGTATCTGCCTGCCTCCATCAATTTATACAGAGACTGAGGAGAGTACTTAGACACTACTCACAACTGGGGCTCAGACTTAGACATATTTGATGGTAGAATGGATTAGTGTAATCAAATTGATGGGCCGCAGAATTCAGGGGTGACAGTGGGATTTCTGTGTTATTATCATAAGGGAGCAAAGTATCTGACATGGCAATTCAGTCTCCATGGTAAGACCTGAGCATCAGGGGAAGGAGTTCTGATTACTGTGTTATATTTTAAGCTATCACACCCTGTTACCCTGGTTATATTTGTGAATTTGTGCTATTTCTTTGGTAACCAAGCAAAACCTGTGTTTCACCCTCAACATTGCACTGAATGTGAGCAGCTCAAAGGATACAAATTACAGAAAAAATACTAAGTGAAGGCAAATAATATCTTCACTTCTTCCATTTGGTTATTGGGAGCTGGGGTGGGGAAATCCTACATTATTTCTGAACAAAAGACAGACAGTCATGTGATAAAATGGTAAATACACAGAATTTTGGATTAGAAGGCCCAGTTAAGCATTGATTCCACCATTTACTAGCTGGACATGTCATTTAACTTGGGAATCATAATTACTAACTTGGGAATCATAATTATTGACTTGGAAAATGCAGATTATAACAATTAGCTCTCAAGATCATTTAGTGCACTTTAACTTTTCCCTGTCCACATACAAAAATAATAGTTTTGTGATACATTATAGAAAAATTAAAAGCTTTAGTCATGGTGGCCAGAGATAGGTTTTACACAACATAGGACATTGAGTTCTAAAAATGGCAAAATCCTGAGCAACCCAAGGTTAGTTGGCCCCCCGATGAGATTTGAGACTCTGGCTGCCCCAGTTGGGCTCTGTGGGTGTTTCTGGGGGAAGATTAGCAATTCTGTAAAGCACACAGCTCACTAGAAGCTTTGAGAGAATTAAATTAGGCTTTATATTACTGTCTAAGCAGCTCTGCCTCTCTGGGTTTCTGCCTGAGAAAATGCATGGGTTTAAGCTTGAAAAATTAATTGCCTAAAACAGTTCTCTATTTGGTATATTTCATTAGACATGACTGTTTGCCCTTGAAAATTCAAGGGTCATGTCTCAAGAAAGAAAACAAAACAAAACAAAACAAAACAAGGAGAAGTCTTTAGAGGTGGAATAGAGAGTCCATTCCTGAACTGAATTGATAGAAGAATATTGGGTAGAACACAAATCTGTTTTATTTCCCCTTTGAAGAAGCTGCAGGAAGTCAAAATTAGCATGGCTACCTCTTTTTTCTAAAGTCTTTGATATTTGAGTGAAGATATTGCAGATATTGACAAACTTCTTCCCTTTTAATGTGTGTTTCAATACAGTTGTCTGCTTTTAGTCTCTAGATATTAGCTTAATTATCTCAACTGAGATGAGCCTTCTCTTCCTGTTACTGCAGGCCAGGGCATAAGAGAATTTTATTTCATTATCCTTGGCAGGAAGGACCAACTTCTTGGAGTCAAAGCTGAAAACAGACTTTACCATTGATTAGAAACTTGATACTTTCTGCATCACACCATTAAACATCTACCTAATGGAAACATGTCTTACTTATTATACTTTAGCTATTTCATGCTCACTATTGTGCAGGATATAGCTGAAATATTTAGTAAAGATGCTGATACAATAATTTCCAAGTTTCTCTGGCATCCAAATTCTATTACGACCATGGGGCTAGGCAGAATAAACACAGTAAAAATCCAACACAATATAAATATCAATGGATTTGAGTAGAGAGGAAAAAAGCAGAAAGGAAACTTATAATTTCATTTAAGGTCAAGTCAACATATTCATTAATAGTATACCAGTGCAAAGGCACCATTTATCTTATGGGTCCTTTTTTATTAGGTGATGCAGAAGCAGGAGGCCATCCCTCTCCTGCACATGTTGCATTTAGCAGGGAAGATTGTTGAGAGGATGAGACAATCATGTGAATTATAAAGGACCATAGGAAATGGGAAAGAAATACCAGGTGGCCTTGTGTCCAAAATATGCCTTAATGATCTTGTATTTACCTTAAGAAGTATTTAAGATAGATACCACTTCTGGCATGAAAAATAAGTTGGACATGGAATTGGTGTTTGATTTTGGCAGTGAATATGGTTCATGAGGGGTATTATTGGGACGTGAAGATTTTAAAGATAGGCCAGTGCTAAATCAGGAAGGGCCTTTGAATATCAGCTATGAAGCAAGGGGGGTTTTGTTTCTAACAGCAAATACCCAAAGGATCTGCTGGTTTACTATTATGGCAGTGGTGTACTAAAGAAAATATCAGAATCTTGTGAAGGCAGGGGAAGAGTCATGTGTACCTTTTTCATCCTTTAAATATATCACCTGCATATCCTGGTCTTTTATTTTAAGGCAGTGAGGCAGGGAAGACATTTGAATAGTGAGCTAAAAAATTAAATCTTAAATTTCCAGTATATGAGAATTGAGGTAGGATTGTATATAATATATACTGGAAATGATACAGTTTGAAGACTTGGAATATTATCAACAAAAGGGGAGCAAAGGGAAAACTTTATCAGAATAAATGATGATGTAAGCTTTAAGGATCTTCAGCTTGGAAAAAAAATATGAACTGGATAGTCAAATAAAAATCATAGGTGAACTGCTAGGAGTGAGGGATTAGAAACCTAGGTTGAATGACTAAGAAAAAGGGATGTTCCTAAACTCCCATAACAATGCCTACTACTTCCTTCTTCCCCATGCCAAGTCACAGCAAGTTAGGACACACGCTGTATCACAGGGACTGGAATAAGTTGTTGTTCACCCCAGGGTATCTTTGACTTACTTGTGCAACAAAACTAACTTACGAAGATCTAGTCATTCATCTCATTTTTTGATATAGAAATGAAATTCATGACCTTTAAATCTGTTATACGATTCTGTTGTATGGCTTTAAATTCTAGCTAAATAGTTATTCAGCAGTATAACCATAGGCAAGTTTCCTAATTATTCTCAAATTATTTTTTCATCTGTGTAACAGAATAATTACAATTTTCACCTCATTCCATTCCTGTGAGTGTTAAATAAGTCTGCATATGTCAACATTTCACACAGTGTTTACAGCACATAGAAAACAAATGTCCATTACAAGGTGGACGTTAATAATTGTTTCAAATATGCTTCAGTATGTATATCTCTGATAGTAAGTTGAGATTTTAAAGACCAAACTATATTTTCACGAGAACTTAAGTGCTCACAACAATGAATACCTTTTGTAAAGTAAAACATCCCTATTTGTGCACATGCAGATCGGACTATGACACATCATTCTAAATGTGATAAGAAAAAACAACATGAAGAACAAGGCAGCCCAGCAATTAAACAAAGAAGCTTAGCTGGTCTGCCAGCAATGGATTTCCATAAAGAACTCTTTGATATATATTTAATTTCAAGGTTATTTTATATAAATTGAATAATAAACATGAAAAATTAAATTGGCCAATCTGCACACAGAGAGAATGGAAGTCTCAGGCCAGCATTTGTTATAAAGCTATGACTTGCTGCCAGGCATATGTGCTCAGTTGTATAAGACTTTTTGAGGCCAATGGTTTTGTCTAATGAGATGGCAAATTTAAGTATTTGTCAATTTAATAATATTTCAATGAATTGGGGGAATTAAAAATAACACTGCCACACTTTCTATTACTTTATAAATAATTGTAAGTTCATACTTGTTTTCTTTAAATTGGATACAGTAGGCCAATTACTTTAAGTTTGACTTCTTCCAAGCAATTTCATGTCTGTGTCATAGAGGACTTTGTGGTTTTACTGAAGCACACACTTTCTGTTGGTGCTCCAAAATTCCCATTTTTATGCTGCTTGGCTCTCTAGTCATTAGGAAATTACATATGACAGAGTTATATTGTTGTTTCTAAGTCTCTGTGTGTATGACTAGTGCCTACCGTTCAAGATTATTTTTCTCTTGGCAAATAACAACTTATAACTTCAGAATGGCTAAGATGACCCCAGGTAAGTGATTAGAATATAGTCCTTGGTAATTTCATTTAAAAAGGTAGGGACTCATCCATTTCTCTGCTTGGTTCACTGTAGGGCTCATTCCTATGATTGCAAAATCTATAGCTCCAACCTCCTTGGCTTGTGCCATTATGAAATCATTATGCACAAACCAAAAGGCACTCAGGACGTATCACTTGGATGGTCAGCCTTTGCAATTAGAGAGAGAACATTTGAGTTATTGTGGGCTCATGCTATGAAATCTCCCAGAAAGGAGATTTCAAAGCCTCTCTTCCTTTAAAATAAATTCTGATACTTATCACCTTCACTATCTGATAAAGATTCTTTTTATCTGAACTAGAGTCACGATTTTAAATCAATTTATTTTATATCAGTTCTTTTATACCATTTTTAGAAAACAGACAGTTCTTGGCTCTTAGTAAGAAAGTTTTCCTGGGGTCTTTTGCCTCAGGAATCTTCTGTCCATTGCATGCAATGCAAATTAGTTTACATTCTGGTTAATATCCATTTTAGTTTTTACTTAAATCTTTAGTTTTCTAATCTCTTACAAAGCTATGTTTTTAAAAATTCTGAGTTTAAAATAGTTTCCTAAATAATCCCTTATTCAAACTCAACTAGAGTAAGCCCGATGAAAAGATCTAGAGGAAACAGGTGTTGAATGATCCAAGGTCACTGTTTAATTTTAACTTTTCAACCTATGTTCCCTAGATGGGTCAGCCATCTCTAGTCTAGATAAAGTCAAGTCATGCCATATTTTAATATTTTCTTCTTTCCCTTTTTTCCCCTGTGGTCAACAGAATAATGGCCTGGCAAAAATATTCACATCTTAATCCTTGAAACCTGTGAATATTTTACCTTACATGGCAAAATGAAATTTGCAAATGTGATTTAATTTAGGAATTTGAAATAGGAAAATTATCAAGAGTGCAGGCAGCTTCTGCCTTTAGAAGCTGGAAAAGGAAAAAAAAGATTCTCCCCTAAAGCTACCACAAGGAACACAGTCCTACTGACACCTTGATTTTAGGACTTCTGATCAAAACTGTAAGATAGTAAATTTGTGTTATTTCAAGCCACTAAATTTGTGGTACTTTATTATAGCAGAAATCAGAAACTGATATACTGTTCCTGTATTTTTTTTCAATGAGTCAAAATCATCTCTAAACTCTGCCACCAAAGCACTGGGCATCTTCTTGAATACCTGCTCTTATTGGCTTCCTGTCTTCTATCCTATACATTATGCTGTTTATTATAGCCAGAACCTCTTGTGAAAATTCACTACTATCACTTCATGAGAATTGGAATTGCATCTATCATCAATCTAGCCAACTATTTGTCCAATATCTGTTAGGTGGTCAGTGCTGTGCTATGTGTTGTTCTAATGTTCCTTCTTGAAGAGGTCATAATCCCTTTTCTAATCATGAGTTGAGAAATAAATGTGGAGAGTAAAATTACTTGCAACCTGAAAAAGCAGTTATCTTTTCCATTAGCTGGCATAGAAAAACATTTATTTTTCTATCTGGAGGATTATATTCTCAAATGTAAATTTTAAGACCACTTTATTTTGAAAGTTATTATTCAAAGTTATTTGCTTCTTTACAATGTTAGGAGGACAGTGCTAAACTGAAAAGCATGTAAACATGGTGCTACCATCTCCTACATGAGAACAGGCATTACAAGTGGAAGCAGCTTTTATTTTGTCAACCCAACAAGGCTTTCAGAACCATTGGCCTTCTTGAGGGACCACTTTCACTAATGACTACTTTGTGTAAGTGTGTTACCAAATTTGAACTACAGTGGCAAGTGCTCTGGATTGCTGAAAACTATTTTGGATTTGCTTAGCAACCAATCTGGTTGGCACTGAAAGACTAAAAACAATGAGAATTTTATATATTTTCAAGCAGAAAAAAATAACAGGTAGGTCTAGTTTGGAATGGTTTCACCATGATTATTTTATAATTTGATGTTTAATAAGGTAACTTTTGTTTATCTTTAGGTTTTTGTTCATTTCATATAATTATCAAACAAGGAGAAATACAAAGAAGAATAAGTCAAAATCACTTGCAGAATCCTACCATCCAGAGATAACTAGAGTGAATATTGTGTGTGTGTGTTTTGAAATAAGCCATGCTTATTTCAAAATTTCAGAGAGCCCCAAAGGTAAAGTAAGTAAAAAGCCCAAGTCCAATACCCTTCATAGTTTTCCAGAAATCCCCTTTCTTTCTTGCTATATATATATATATATATATAAATCATATGTATATATGATTTTTAACCAAAATGGAATTATATTTAGTATATTATTTAAAAATCTATTTGTATTTGAATAGCTTTATTGAGACTCAATACACATACCACACAATGGATTTCTTTAATGGATACAGTTCACTGGTTTTTAGTATATTCACAGACATGTTGCATCAGCACCACAATTTTTGAACATTTTTGTCACTTCAAAATGAAAGAGAAACTCTGGAGCCATTTGTTTCTCCATTTACAGTCAGCCAATATTTAAGTGTTGTGTTATTAAGGAAGCAAGAACATCTGATAAATATGCAACAGCTGGGATTACTGTAGCCAAGGGGAACGTGCCCCTGACATAGGTTCTGCCAATGCTTCTATCATGTTCTCAACTCAGAGACCCGTGGTCAGAAAAATTTTACAGAGTGGGAGGTGTGTGGCTTTCTGAGGGTGTTTCCAAGTAAGCAGGCACAGGACTTAAGCTGAGAAACAATGAGCTGGAAATGATCTATGGGTGGCAATGAAAGGCAATGATGCACACAAATGAGGCTGGCCTCAGGCAGATGCCACCTGTATTCACCTTTATGTTTCAGAACCACAGTGCATAGGTCCAAAGATCTCTGCACAGAACCTCATTTAAGCTCAAAGACAGATTCTGGGAGCCCTGGCACTTCACTCCTGGTTGTGTGTATGAGGTGAGTGCAGCGCGGCCCTACGGGGTGTTCTTCATTTAAGACAGGGCTACAGGAAACAGCCTGTCGTGGCCTGTGTCCTTCTTAGCCAGTCCTTCAATTCTTCCCAAGAAGAATCCCACAGTCGTAAAATCTATTTTTATTTAAAGGTGTTAATAATAATAAATAATTGTTATAAGCACATATTTATAATATTTCTGGAAGAATGCAAAAAAATCTGTTATAAGAACTGTGTGCCAGTTACTGGTATTTATTTGCCACTATTTCATTCAATTCTCAGAACTATATAGGTGGTTTTTATTATTGCCACTTTACAGATGAGGAAATTGAGAGGTAGATATTAAGTCCAAGGTCCTACGGTCTGCATTATTTTAGAACTTTGGTATAGTAGACTTCTTATGACAATAAATGTTCATAATTTTTATATAATATTGCATAACAAAATAATTATATACCATAATTTAGCCAAGTTTTATTATTAGATATTTATATTATTACCTTCTCATTATTCTAAATAATATTTTTTTCAAAATTATTGTGCTAAAATAAGTTACTAGAAGCTTAATTACTAGATTACTAAATTATCCTGAACAAAGATTTTATCATCTATTTACTTGTACTGTTATGCTATATAATATTATTTATATTATAATTCCTTTGGCAATCTGGAAGGTCAAAAAATGCAACTGTTTAATGTGTACTGTAATTTTATTACTAGTGAAGTCAAACAAACTTCTTATGTTTATTGTGATTTTCGTTTTTAAATATTTTATTATTTATGCTATTACAGTTGTCCCACTTTTTCCCCCTTTGCCCCCATCCACTCAGCTTGCCCCCCACTTCCATGATTAGTCCCCTCACCATTGCTCATATCCATCTACATGGGTCCTTCATATACATTCTTTGATTAATTCCTTCACCTTCCTTCAGTCAGTCCCTACCTCTCCCCTCCCCTCTTACTGCTGTCAGTCTGTTCCATGATTTTATGCCTCTATTTCTCTTTTGCTCATTAGTTTATTTTGTTCATAAGATTCCTCTTATAAGTGAAATCATATGGTATTTTTCTTTCACTGACTGGCTTATTTCACTTAGCATAGTAGTCTTTAGTTTTATCCATGCTGTCGGGAAAGGCAGGAGTTCTTCATTCTTTCTGCTGCATAGTACTCCATTGTGTAAAGGTACCAGTTTTTTAATCCATTCCTCTACTGATGGGCACTTAGGCTGTTTCCAACACTTGGCAATTGTAAAGAGCACTGCTCTGAACATAGGGGTGCATAGTTCTTTTGAATTGGGGTTTCAGGATTCTTCAGGTGTAATTCCAACAATTGCTGGGTCCAAAAGCAGTTCCATTTTTAGTTTTTTGAGGAAATTCCATACTGTTTTCCATAATGGCTGTACCAGTCTGCATTCCCACCAGCAGAGCACTAGGGTTTCCTTTTCTCCGCATCCTCACCAGCACTTGTTGTTTGTTGATTTGTTGATGATGGCCATTCTGACTGGTGTAAAGTGGTATCTCATTGCAGCTTTAATTTGCATCTCTCTGTTGGACAGTGATGTTGAGCATTTTTTCATGTGCTTATGGGCCATCTGTATGTCCTCCTTGGCAAAGTGTCTATTCAGGTCCTTTGTTCCCTTTTTTTAAACCAGATTATTTGTCTTCCTGGTGTGGAGTCATATAAGTTCTTTATATATTTTGGAGATCAAACCTTTGTCTGAGGTATCCTTGGCAAATATGTTCTCCCATGCAGTCAGTTCCCCTTTTATTTTGCTGACATTTTCTTTACATGTGCAGACGCTTTTTAATTTGATGTAGTTCCTTTTGTTTATTGTTTCTTTATATCCTTTGCTCTAGGAGATATATTGGTAAAAATATTGCTGCCTGAGTTATCCAAAATTTTACTGCCTGTTTTTTCTCTAGGAGATTTATGGTACCACAACTTATATTTGTCTTTTATCCATCTTGAGTTTATTCTGGTGTATGGTATGAAATTGTGGTCTATTTTCTTTTTTTGTATGTACCAGTCCATTTCTCCCAACCCCATTTTTTGAAGAGACTCTTTACTCCATTGTATGCTCTTGCCACCTTTGTCAAATATTAATTGACCATAGAAACTTGGGTTTATTTTTAGGCTCTTTTCTGTTGCATTGATCTATGTGTCTGTTCTTATATGATTTGCATTTTTTATTTTGTAATTGCTCTTTATTTATCTTTTCTGGTAAACTATATTTTTATTGTTCTTTTTCCATTTAGGAATTGTTTATATGATAAGAGTATATTTGGGATTACTTATATTTTCCAGTTTGTCATATTTTGAATATTGTTTATGGTATTATTCATGTTGAAGAAAAGTTAATCTTCCAATATTCTCTTAGTTTCTGTCTTTGAATAATAATTATAAAACTGTTCCCTGTTTCAAGATTATAAAATGATTTTCTTCCAGTCCTCTTAAGGCAAACATTTTATTTTTATTCTGTACCAATTTATTTAAGTGTTTGATGTAAGATATGGAAAAGTTATTTTTCCAACTATTTGTGTAATTAATAACATTTACTGAAGATTACATTCTCCAGATATTTCAAACTTGAGTATTTATCATATATATTTTTAAACAAATCATATTTGGTTATTTCTGGACTCTCCATCTTCTACCAGTTTTAGGGCCAATTTCATAACTTTTCAAGAAAGTATATACAATTAAGCAAAAATAATGTCATAAATATTGGAAAGAAAATATTTAATTTTTTATTTGTAAATGGAATGACTATATAGAAAAACCTAAGGAATCTACAAAACAATTACTAATAGTAAGATTAGCAAGGTAATAGAGATCGAAGGTCAATATATAACCAAAGTGAATTTTATTTATATACACTATCAGTAAACAATTATAAAATGAAATTTTTTAAATTTCATCAAATTGCATGAAAACACATATATAGGAAAACATTCTAAATGATGTGCTAGACTTGTGTGCAAATAAATACAAATATGGATGAAGAAAGTTAACAAAGGCCTAAAAATGAATATGCCATGTTTCTGGATTGGAAAATGCAAAATTATTAAAATGGTATTATTCTCAAATCTTATCTCTAGACAATTTGAGTCATAATACTGGACATCTTTTTTTTTTTTAACTAGAAAATGACAAATGGATTCTAAAATGTGCATGGAAATACGAAGGACTTGACCAGTGGGAGGTGGTATCTTGTTGTGGTTTTAATTTGCATCTCTCTGATGGCTAGTGATGTTGTGCATCCTTTCATATGTCTATGGGCTCTCTGTTCCTCCTCCTAAGTGCCCATCAGTGGATGAGTGAATTACAAAACTGTGGTACATTTACACAATGGAATGCGACACAGCAGAAAGAATAAAGGAACGCCTACCATTTGCAACAGCATAGATCAAACTGGAGAGTATAATGCTTAGTGAAATAAGTCAGGCAACAAAAGACAAATACCATATGATCTCACCTAATACACAAACCTAATGAACAAAACAAACAAATGAACAAAATAGAACCAGAGCCATGGAAACAGGGAACAGACTGACAGTAACCAGAGGGGAGTGGGGAGGGGAAAAGGGGGAAGAGTAGGAGAAGGGTCTAGTCAAGGATAGGTTATAAATGACACATGGACATGGACAATAGGACAGGCATTGACTGTGGGAGTTGGGGTGGGTAAGGCAAGGGAGAAAACTTGGGGGGAAAATTGGGACAACTGTAATAGAACAAGAATAAAAAAGTCATTAAAAAAGAAATGCAAAGGACTTAAATATTCAAAGCAATATTGACAAATAACAAGCTTGGACAAACACTGACTTGAAGATATAATATAAAGGTACAGTAACCAAACAGTGGGAACTGTCATAAAAATGAAACTATATCAATGGAATGCACTTTTTGGCACTTTTATTGCTTTTGAAAGTAGAGTTATAGTATTAATTTGGAAATAAAGGTAGAGAAAAAACAAAGAAAAATTAAAAATTTAATTATTATATGTGCATATAGGATAAATGTTTTTGACAAGCTAAACATTTGGAAGGACATGAATAAATCTTGCAACACACAAATCATATGTTTATGCAATCAACAGTGATCATCAAGAACCAATAAAAGGGATTAATAAAATGGAAAAATATTAAGGGTGTGGCTGGAACATCTATATCAGTTTTGCCACCTATTAGTGTTAATTTAAAAGATGGGTAAGTATTATTGAGTCCTGCTGATGAATCTTTGCCACGGGTTGAATAGACTCAAGGCCCATCCAATGAGGTACAACATTAAAACAAATGGCAAGGAAACTTCTGCAGGTAACCCAGCTCTGAAGAAATAAACCAGCAGATTATCAAAGGGCGTGGGCATTTGCTTAAAAATGTTTTCAATATAGATGAAAATGATCCTTTTAAAGAAGACTATATGTGGTCAAACATTTTTGATGAATTAATTCGCAAGACTGTTTGGTGGAAATGCATCTACTAAGCTTAAATTTCTCCTAGTCATTTTGAAATTATCCTATAATAGGAGTATGAACAGCTTTTCAGAACCTAACCTCCTCCTATGTATCGATTTCCTTTATGTAGAAAGATGATTGATTTTTTTAGTATTTTCCACATTACTGGCCACCTTACTAAGTTCTTGTCAATTCTAATAGTTATTCAGTTGACAACTAGTGTCATGGGGCACTCTCTTTAAATAATGGCATTCTGTTGAACTTAGAATTAAAATTCAATACACCTAACACAAACTAAGAGGCCCAGGCTACGTACCCAGTCTTATCTCCTGCCCCTCTTTTCTTCCCTCACTGCATTGCCTGCCATTCTGGCCTGTTTTGTTTCCTCAGATATAAGGATTGCACTGTAGAGCATTAGGACTTTGAATTTGCTCTTGTTGTCTGGAGTGCTCTTTGGCACTTTTTACTCCTCTTCACCAACTCTATCTGGTCCATGACTTAGATCTCTGCCTATGGGACTCTTCTTCCAAAAGCTTTCCCCAGTTCTGTAGTTTATTTTAGGTCCTCCTGTCCTCTCTCATTGCAGCCAGTGCTTCCTTTTTTAGAGAACACTTCACAGTTTGTGAATCTAGATCTTTTATGCAATAATGTGTTTGATATCTGTCTCCTTTCCCAAAGCTGTAGGCTTCACATCAGCAAAGGTATCTTTCTTTTTTTTCCTCATCAGTCATTATACTGGTACACCTAGCACAGTGTGTATTATATAGTAGGAGCTCCATAAATATTTCTTTAAAAATGAAATGCTATCAAAATCTGTTCCTGTTTCTTTTAGATAAATGCTTGCTTTCACCTCTCTGTTTAGATGGGAAGTAAAGCTTGTCTCTATCATACTATTCATGTCTGAGAGTGATTTAATAGGTTTCCACTTGAGAAGCAGTGGTGTTCAAGAAATACACAATATGTTAATGGAATAGAGAACTCTTCTGATGAGAGAAGTTTCAGACACAGAACTACAGGGTGCTAAGAGGTGAAAAATGGGAAAAACAATATCATTTAGCTCATAGGCACAGGTGACTATCAATTCTAAGTTTCACATTTGTTAAAGGGAAAGATCTATTTATATAACCAGTGTAGAGGAAGTATACATATGATAGAAGGACATTTATATACTTCGAGGGATTTCAAAAAAATGCCATTATTATTATATGTGGTACTGAGAGACTCAAGTTTATCCTTTTAATAGATTGAACATATTGGTAAGGATTTTTAAATTGCCTTATTTCTCTGAAATATCTCATTTTTCTGAGATACATCCATTTCATTTGAACAGGTTATAGGATTTTACATTAAGCATCCTGTACTTTAAGGTCACAGAATGTTAGGTGAGAAACTGTGCTCAAAAAGTGCGGTACTAGACTAGAGAAAGTTCTGCAATTAATATTCGATGGGTAATCCCTTTTCACCAGGTGTTTTTTTTAAATATAATGACAAAGACAGTTCCTTTCCAGAATCTCCATTCTCTCACAAACACTAAATGAGTAAACTAGGCTGGCCTTCTTTTAAAAGATCTGAGAGGATACTTGGAGAATGTATGTCTAAAGGTATAAGCCACTTCAATCAGAGTCTGAACAGGAGACAGATGGTGTGGCAAAACAGAACTGAGGTTTGTGTACAAAGGGACTCTTTCCATATTGTAGGTTAAAGAAAACCATATGGATGGGCATGTATGATATATTATATACAGTAAAACAAACCCACGTTAAGTGTACAATTCAATGAGGTTTATTAAATGGACACATGGTTGTGTAATCAGCAACCCAATAAAAGTTCAGAACATTTTCATCACTGTAAAATATTCTCTCCTGTCCCTTTATAATTATCCCCCAACCCTAGGCTGTGAGAAATCACTGAGCAACTTTCAACCAATAGTGATTAATCATACCTGGTCTTAAATTTTATATAAATGGAGATACAATAAGTACTCTTTGATTCCAACTTCTTTAGCTCACCATAATGTTGATTATATTGATTGTCATTCCTTGTTTATTGCTGAGTAGTATTCCACTGTATGAATATACCACAGGTTATTAATCCTTGACTGAAAAACACCTGGAATGTTTTCAGGTCTGAATTGATTTTTTGGCTAGTTTTATTAAAGCTTTTATAAACATTCTTAATGAAAGTTTTAGTTTTGACAAAATCCAATTTATGTAATTTTTTCTTTTCTATTTAGAACATTTTGGATCCTAAGACATATTTCCCCATCCCAAAGTTATAAAGATTTTTTTCTATGGAGCTGTTAAGTTTTTTATAATGTTAACTTTTACAGTTATACCCTTGATCCATTTATTGTTAACATGTTCCCATAAATTTTTATTTATTTATTTTGCCTTTTTATTGTTGTTCTTTTACAGTTGTCCCAATTTTTCCCACTTTGCTCTCCCTTGCCCCGCCCACCCTCACTCCCACAGTCAATGTATAGTTAATACTTGTATATACTGTGAAGATAAGAGAGAATTATTTTGCCCATATTAATATACAGTTGTTTCAACATTATTTGTTGAAAATTCTAGAATTTCCCCATGAAATTACCTTAGTACTTTTGTTGAAAATGACTTGATATTATATGGGTGAATCAATTTCAAAATTCTCTATCCTGATCACTGACTTATTTGTATTTTTATGACAATATCACACCCCCACGATTTCTATCACTATATAGTGAGCTTTGAAAACTAGTAGTGTATTTCTCCAATTTTGTTCCTTTTTTAGCTATTTTAAGTTCCTTAAGTTCCCATACAACTTCTTAAAAGTTCTACAAAAAAGGCCTGCTGGGATTATGATTGGTAACATTAAATATTTTCATCAGTTGAGGGTTGATTGTCATCTTAAAAATAATAAGTGCTTTGATCCAAGCACACGGGCTGTCACTTTATTTATGTTTTATTCCACTTCATTGACAGTATGCAGTTCTAGCAAGTATTTGTTGAATTCATTTCTAAGTATTTCATGGTTTCAGATGTTATTACAAATTGTACTTGTAAAATTTTACTTTCTGAGTTTTTGTTTCTCAGGTGTAGAGATGGAATTTACTTTTGTAATATCAATCTCATATTCTACAGTCTTGCTAAACTCACTAATTAATTTTTACTTTTTCAACTTGCTTAGGATTTTCTAGGTAGACAGTCTTGTTTGTCTACTATATAGTTTTATTACTTCCTGTCTATATACGGGCTTTATTAATTTTTCTTAATAGACTGAGTAACAACTCCAGTACAAAGCTAAGTGGAAATGGTAGATCCTTGCCATGCTCCCTGTTGTAAGGGGAAGCATTCAGGTTTTCAGTCACTGCACGTGCTAGCAGTAGGTTTCTCATAGTTGCCCTTTATTAATTTCACTTTTATTCCTATACGTTTTTTATCTTTAAATTTGTGTTAAATTTTCTCAAATGCCTTTTCTGCATATATTTAAGTTACCATGTGAGGTTTTCCCTTCAATTCATTTATGTGGTGAATTAAATGATCAAATGTTGCATCAATTTTTCATTTCTAGGATAACCCCCCTTGGTCATAATACATTCTCCTATTTTTAGAAATCTATTGATGACTCCCATTTGAATTCATAATATTGTGAAGAATTTCTATGTCTATGTTCATGAGGAAAATTAATGTTTAGTATTATGTTTAACTAATATCTTTGTTTGGGGTTAGTATTAGGGTCATACCATCATCACAAAATACTTAGGAAATATTCATTCTTCCTCAGTTTTCAGGAAAAGTTTGCATTACAGTGTGATGTTTTTCTCTTTAAATGTTTGATAGAAGTCCCCAGTTAAGTCATCTGGGCTTGGAGTGGATATGGTATTTAGTTCATTGCAGGCTCTTAGAAAGATTTTTTATTTTTCATTTATTTTAAAAAATATTTTATTTATTTATTTTTAGAAAGAGGGGAAGGTAAGGGGAAAGAGAGGGAGAGAAACATCAATGTGTGGTTGCCTCTTGCGTACCCCCAACTGCGGATCTGGCTTGCAGCACAGGCATGTGCCCCAACTGGGAACCTAACTGGCAACCCTTTAGTTTGCAGGCCGATATTCAATCCATTGAGCCACATCAGCCAGGGCTAGAAAGATTTTTTTAATTCTTAAATTTGGCAGTTATAAATGATAAGTTACAGAAGTGTTTAGTGGGTACTTCTTGAACTCTCACAATGGAGTAAGGTGAATAAACATTCATTCTTGCTACTATTTGAGAAGAAGACCTAACCACAGTGTCAAAATATGTGTTTGAAGGAGAAACACAGCTTTGGTGGCACTGAGTAAATGTCTTTAGGGTCAATTTATACAAATGGTTGGGTGAATATGTGTGTGTATCATATTTAAAATGTTATAACTTCCTACTGGTTTCTGTGATTTCATGCTCTTAATATCATGTTATATGGATCTTGATACTTCCGATGTTCTCTTCCATGTTTATCCTGAAATATTAAAATTACTAATAAGAGATATACAGCAACAGTTATGAAAACTTTATCCTATTTTTTAGAAATAACATAAGGTGATATGGTTATATAGAGGACAGGAAAATACTATATCTATTTTGTGATGTTATTTTAGATATTTGGTTTATCATATTGTAAAAAATAAATGATGGAGATGGAAACATATGATTGCAAAGCAAAAGAGAATTTGAGTCTCCAAGAATATGGACTTTTCCACCACTAGTGAGCTGGCTCACTTTTGCAATTAACTCTCACTTATTTGTGAAGAAATTATTCATAGAAAATTTTGCTCTTAATTTTAATACCTTTGCTATTTTAATTCATATCAAAATACATCAAATTGTTCAGTTCAGGTGTGACTTAACTATTATAATCTCAACTATAACATAGAATAACATCAAGAAATAAAACAAAAACTTAAGCTTAAAACCAACTTGTACTTACAATATACCAACTTTCTGTAATCAGTATAAATAATCTATGATTCTTAGTCTCAAATTATTAAACAAAGCCTGGACTATACATTAATTCTGTAATTATTTTCTGACTTTGCTCTCAAGGAGCTAATAAACTAACAAGGGATATGGAATCATAAGCAAATAATCATAATAATAAATAAAAGATTTATTAGAATAATGGACTGAAAAAGGGAGAAGAGGGGCTACATCGGGAAAGTAATAACAAAAGTTATTTCTTGAGCTAGGTAGGTGTGGAGGAATAAACAGGGATTGTCACACAGACTAGAGGGGAAAAACTTTTCAAAAGCAGGAACACAGATTTTCAAAGGCAATAAATTCTAAACCACCTCAGTGAATCTAGGAAACTGTAAGAATATCAATATGGAAAAAATGAAGGTAAGGTGAAATTCCAAAACGATAAGGTGGAGATAGAGGCAAATCTGCATTGTGGAGAGTATGCCATGTTGAGGAGCATAGGTGTTTTTTTGTTTTGTTTTTGTTTTGTTTTTTTTACAGAAAACTTTAAAAAATCTTGTGGTATTTTAATTAGTAGAATGAACAATGCAGATGTAGGTTTTAGGAAATTCAACTTGTATACTGTATAAAATGCATTGTTAGCTTATATGAATGAAGAATCAGAGACAAGTTAGAAAACTATTGTAAAAATTCTGAATGAAAAACACATGTTTATAAAAGGAAGTAGTGGTGAGAATAAAGAGGAGACAATAAATTTCCTAGTTATTTGGGTGGTACAATTTAAAGGATGTAAACCAGTCCGATATGTTAGAGGTACGTGGCATTGAGATAGGGAGAGGCAGCCTAAGTTTAAATTCCACATGGCTTTGAATGCAGAAAAGGAAGAGAATAATAAACATCTGTTTGGAAGAGTATCAGCCACTAATGTCAAAATCAAATATCACTCAGTGTATCACTCAAGGATGGTGGATAAAAATAAGGACTTAAAAATAGAGATCTTTATCATGTTAGAGAAGACCGCTGGCCACCTACAGTTGTCAACACAGACCACATACTAGAATGCCTGAGGGTATGTGATACCCTGTCACTAACACATCAGTCCTGTGACACAAATATTATCACCCACATCTAAAAGGAGCTTCTCATGGAGATTATCTCCCCCAAATCATTCACCAGTAAGTGTCAGAAGCAAAATATGAACACTGCTGAAATCCATGTACTTTATCAGAGTCAAAAAGTAATGTGATATCCAAATTCAGTGGAAGGAAAAAATGTGAAAAAAGGATGCCTTGAGCTCATCTGACTTACTGTTCTGTTGTCCATTTTCCATGAGTATACTCCATTACTCCAAACTTGATTTAGAATCTTATTAAGAAATCAGTAGTATAAACTGTAATTCTTAAAGGTTACCATTACTGTCATACGAATGTGCAATAGCATGATGTATATCAAGATCTATAAGGTGACTACATATGCAAGTTTCAAGACATTATTAACTAGTATGGTGTACACATTATTATTAATAATAACTACAATATTCATTCTCAGAAAAAATTTCAACTTAGATGCTATATTTTATCCTAAAATGTTGCTTCCATGTATTAGAAATGTGATTACCCATCTTTGTTTAGTAATGTGAATTATAGCAAGAGATTTAACACAGATGTTTTAAAGCAGTTTGAATTTTGAGTACTGTCACTCTATCCCCCAAATTTAAGATTTCATATCATTTTCTATAATCTTACATATCACTGCTAATAAACTGCCTATTATGGTGCAACTAAATTATCGAGGGGATGAAAGTTAGTAAATATATCTCCTTAAACTTTAGGATGAAACTTAAATTACTTTCAATCACTTCCTTCTAACAAGTATTTAATTTTCTAAATTTGGCTGTGTGGAGCTAGACATCAGACAGTGCTGCAATTTTAAGGTATTTTAATTATGCAGAATTGTTCTTTCCATTGTAAGTTTTTATCCTTTAGGGTAAACTTATATATGGAAGTTCAGCTTCTATTATAACTGGATCTCTGTATACATTTATTCTAGAAAGATGAAGTATATACTTTTTAAAATGAAATTACTCAGGACATCTGCATTTTTATACCATGGGATATGAAACATTAATTTAATAGTGGAAAGATAGATTGTTAAGGAATGAACTTAGAGTAATAGGAGGTGGATGATCTAAAACTTTGCTGTCTAATATGGCAACCACTAGCCAAAAATGAATATCAAGCACTTGAAATGTGGCTAGTTCAAACTGAGATGTGCAATAAGCATAAAATGCACATTGGAGTTCAAATAATTTGTGTGACAAAAGTATATTGTTAAAATTTTTATATTAATTATATGTAAAATACTTTGGATTCATTGGTTATATAAAATATGTTTTACTTTATTTAATATTGATACTAAATTATAGTTTTATTGGACAATGGTGAGGTCTAGAAATAAAGTCATTAGCTTATGTTCAAGTCTGGCGAAATACCTCTGTTCTGCCAAGTGAGTGGTACCAGTGAGATGTGAGTGATTTCCAAGAATGTAAAAATGTTGCAATCTTATCTAGCCAGTGACAGCCCCCACCCTTCCCCCCAAAACATGGAACTTTTAGTTAAAAGCTTAATTAAGGGAACATTGCTTAGACCTTGATGCCCAAGTAGGGCTATAAGAACAAAAACAACAATGACTAACATTTATAAAAGACTCTTCTAAGAGCTTTACATATATAATAGCATTTGTTTAATCCTCACAATAACCCTATGAAAAAAGTACTATGAGTGTGCCCATTTTATGCATGAGCAAAATGAGGCACAGGGAAGTTAAATTAGTCCAGGTTTATCATGTAGTGTCAGACTTGGGGATTTGAATCCAGGAAGTCTGACTTCAGAATTAACCACTATACTGTATCTCTTCTTAAAGTTGAGTCTGAAATTTTAGGGCTCTACTATTTCCAGACTTCTGGGAACTCAATAAGCAAGACTGGAGGCAATGTAGCACTTTTTCAAGGAGGCTGGACCTAGCTGAATTAATCCATTCTAAATGAAAAAGACTTGAAGAGTTATTAGAACATGGATTCTTGGCTCTTAGCACATGTTGGCTCTGCTCACTGGTACACATGGCCAAATGAATGTCTTAAACTCTAATCAATTTAATCAGATTAACAATAGCCACTCCCAAAGCGAAATGATGATAGTGGGCTTGAAGAGGCGTGTGACAGAGGGAGTGTCCTGATGTGCTGAAAGGAGGCAAAAGGTCCCCTCTCCCTACATTCTCTTTATTTCTCTTAATCCACTGGACTAAAACCTAAGTTTATATAGTTAGTTAGGGTGGCCAGCTCTCACATTTATGAGGTTATTCTCTTTATATACACCCTGGCTGTACTGAATTCTAACTGCACCAGTGAGATGCACTGTATTTAATTTAACTTCATAACTGTTCTCTATTCCAGACCAAAAATTCACTCAGAGCAATAATCCCCAACTCTGTTGTTTGACCTAATTAACTATAACAAAAAGGACTAAGTGATAACCTAATCAAAATATGAAAAGCCCAGCAACATAAAAATGCTCCACATTTGAACACTATAAACTCTTGTTATTAAATTCTTTCTGAGAAATTAAAAATCAAATTATCTAACTTCCTCTATAGAAACAAGTCTCCAAATTATTAAAATTCAAAATTGTTTTTTAATTTCCTATGTTTCATTGTTTTGATTACTTAATACTCAGTCTCAGAGGCTTGAGAGCAGTTTTAGTTCCTTCTTCAGGATCAATAGTCAAGGATATTGTTCATTGGAATAGGTTAGCTTCTTTACCATCTCCAGCATTTAATTAACTCCAGACTCAGTCTGTCCTGAGTCCCACTTGCCCAGACACTAGTCAACGGTGCACATAAGAAAATTAGACTACCAGTGCCTGACACACACAATTCAAAACCCACTATTTCCTTTGAAGTAACAGCATTTCACCATCAAAATTATAGTTTCACGTTGCCTTTTGTAGTCATGAATAATTTGGATATACACATAAATACAGCAGGTGAGAATCGTCGTCGGCAGCCGTCCGTCTCGAGAGACGATGGTGTAGCTTCTTAAGAGTCTATCTGCACCACCGAGAATGGTTGTGCAGTCCAACTCGGGAGTGACACGGTATCTGTCTCCTCCCGTGTTGAATCGACATCTTGCGATGACGCTGGAGTGTCCTCTCCAGTGAAGCTGAAGCTACAGAGCCTGGGCAGGGTGATATGGAGGGTCTGCTGTTGCCCATGCAGCAGACCCCCCCTCTCTTCGCAGCTGAAGGATCCAAGGGAAAGACGGAGTCAATACAGCTTGGCTTCAGGTGCGCCGGAGGAGTTGCCGGTGTTGACTACAATGTCAAACCGCCTTAGGGACTCCGGCTCTGGATTTTCTGTCGGGGTTTACTCCCTTAGCCTTTCCCCTGAAGAGGTATGCCGCAAGGCAGCGGAGGTTTTTTGGAGTCAGAGTTTTCCTTCTCTGATTCTCAGCAGGTGAGAATACTGATAGTATTATTGATGTCAATTTCTCAGATGCCAATTGTCCAAAGTTCACAAACTCTGAATTTAATTTTATTTAGAGAAAACCACATATAAGATTAAACTTTAATTATGCTCATTGCTGCTATATCCTTTTGCCAACCTCAAGTCTATTGACCTTACACATGTCTGCCTATACTTCTCATTATTGTGATCCCAACCTTGAGAAGTAGAGTAGTCTGTTTCTTTATCTTTGCTCAGCTCTGTAGTTCCCCAGGCCTTGGCTAACTAACACTCATTACTTTAATGGGGCCAAACATATTTATTTTCTACCATTAATTTTATTGCTGCAACAGAAACTAACTTTCCATGAGAAAGCAAACTATTCATCAGGCCTGGCTGAGAAACAGACAAAAGGGAAGGGGGGAGATTCAAAACAAGCAGAAGAGGAGCAGAATCCATGGTGGCCAAGTTAGCATCAATAGCACTATCTTACTCTCTCTACTAGTACCCCCCCAAGAAACAAAACAGTAGACCAAAGGTCTGTAATTTTAAGGTGAGTCTCCACTAGTTCCACAATAATTTTCTTTCCTTTGTACCCAATATAAGCTGTAGTCATAAGTTTCTTAACTCAGAAGCTGGTTTTCTCAATGAGACAGTCTGCTCTCAGGTTTACGTCGTCAACTAAGCTGTCCAAATTCCCTTATGTTATTTAATTTTAAATTATATTTTATGGCATAATAGCTAGTAATCTCTGAAATTCTTAAACCCCATCTCTCTATCAGCTTTTCTTTATGTGGAATTCCAGGTTACCAATGTAAAGTATTACTTTCTTAAAACATAAACCAGTGTTTGATGCCTTAATGTAGGATTCTCTGGAAAGCTGATATAGAGCACATAGCTTAAACTGGGGACCAAAGTGTATCTCAACCTCCCTGTAAAGTAAGAATACAAATCTTAATATCTTGTCATTATTTGTTGGCTTTAGTGGACAGCCAACTTGGGTCTTTGAGTGAACAAAGGGTAATAGTACCAGCTGGATAGAACTTGAGTCCACCAATCACCAACTTTTATGGAGTAGAAATTGGAAAGGGGGCAGTGGAAGATAGGGGGGAGGGAGAAGGGGAGGAGTAATAAAATAATTCCCTGAGTGTATAACCACGACATGTAAGCCATATTTTAATGAAAAATAATCCTAGACTGTTATAAAGAATACAACTTAACATGAACTTGGCCAACCAAAATAAAATTCTCTCCTCTTATGAAGAAATGAGAATGAAATTGAACAGAAAGGAGACCAAAGGAAAATGGGCACCTTGTCCCTCAAAACCCTGTTGTGGCCCAAGAATCCTTACCATTTTACAAGGAGATATATAGAAGCTGAGAGTAAGGATTTAGAAAATGGTATAGTGATTTGAGATTGCTCCATGATTCAACTTCATGGTCAGTGGACTCATTGATTAGAGATATGAATCATATGGTGTAAGCTATAAACTAGTTATGAGCAGTAAGACCAAGACCACACAATGTTCTATGTGGATAGAAAAATGAAAAATAATTGAAGTCTTGACTGCCACCACAGTTTGAGAAACACTACTGTAGAATATATTTTTAGTGCCTAATATAATACCTGTCACATACAGTTTCTTTTACCCACTCCTTATACAAGCCATCTGCCCTTTAGACTCAGTGGAGATGTCCACTCTTTTTTGCTTATGCTTTTATATTATCCTTCTTTATTTCAACTTTGTGAAATCATAGATTGAATCATCCTGAAAAGAATCTTTGAAGGAATAAGCAGTCCAACATTCTTTTTTAACCCACAGTCGTCAAAGTTGTAGATTTTATATTCTCTGTTAAGTTTTATGATGGGTGTTTTCAATGATGTATAAGGAAGTGTTTTCCACTTTATAGTAGAATCTCTATATCACACTATGAAACAGTGACTTTTGGAAGGCAAGTGCCAATTCCAGTGAAGGATATGAGATTATTATCCTCCATCAAAGAAACTATATGTCTTGTGACTTTGGTTGTATATTGTCCTTCTGCCTCAGTTTTTTTGAATTGTGAGATCTGGCTTACCTTGGACCTGAACCCACCATCACCTTTTGTAATATTTCCTTTAATCCCTATTCATCTTTTATTATAAAATTTCAACAAATATATATTAAATAATGAGGTTGTAAAAACTGTTGAAAGACTTAAAACATTGGTAAAAAAGTGTTTAAGGAGAAAATTATAATTCTAACAATTTATATCCACACTAAGATCAAGAGAGTGAAAAATAAAATGTTTAAGCCTATCGAGCTATCTTTCATAAAAGTTTGACATTGAAGAATAGATTTAATATTACCAAATAATACTTTTAAAAGCACAAATATAAAATGGTTTTAATAACTGAAGGCTAAGATATCAGATCTAGAATTCAATTTTTGGTTCACCATGCAGTCATGATTTCCACCTTTCTCTATGGAGCAAAAAAAAAAAAAAAAAAAAAATGAATGTTTTATAACGGACATCTTACAGTGCTATAAAAGAAGCACAAATGCTACAGATGAAAAAAATCACCAAGTTAAGGTGGAGAGAGTATAATATTCTTTATCAAGTGAACAGCAGTAGCACTGAGATTGTTATTACTAATCTATCTTTAAAATGGCCAGCTAGATATATGATTGGGCTGCCTAACTCTAACATCCCAAGTGAATATATTTCTCCGGTTATAGCCTAAAAATCTGAAAACCTAAAACGGCTCAAAGGCAATCTGAAGAATTATTTTAAAAAATCAGCTATACTTAACAATAGAACACATTTTAGAATCACACCATGCACATGGGTCAGACTTAACACAGTTAAAGAAAAATAATTCTGTACAGGTACTATTCTATACAATGCTGATACTATTGGCCCTACCATCAATACTAACAAAGAATAAAGGTGATTCTAATAGTTATCAGAGGCACTGTGTGTGTAGACTGGGATGATGACTGCATCAATGCATTGAGTTCTCCCTTAATACCTGAAGAAGCCCTTTACAATGCAGGATTTGATAAGCACCCACACATTAGCCCAGCCAATGACCAATCTCAATCCATAATTGTATGGAAGTAGTTAACCACCCCCACTCTATGTCCTATACAGAAGGAAAGGGAGATTGTGTCTAGGAAAATAAAATAAATCAGAGCCTTTAAGTTTCCTTGTACGCAATATGCACACGTGAACAGGCAGGAGAGTGTGACCAATAATCATGAGAAACAAACAAAATAAGCAGACAAATAATCCAATATTAGATTTAGTAGTTACAGACTTTAAAATAACTATTATTAATATATTAAAGAATAGAAGTTACACTAAATATGTGAGCAAATAATTTTACCAGAGAATTAAAATATAAAATTTGACATTTAGAGCTATATAACATAATATATAATATTAAGAATTCATTGGATAGATTTAACAAGTGAAGGGAGATGGAGAGGATACTATAAATTTACTTAAAAATAAGCCCATTAAAAATGTCTAAATGAAACTCTTAGAGAAATGCATAAATAAAGAAACAAGGAAAACAATAAAAATAATATGAGATATCATGAGAAATTCAAGTATGTGTGCAATTGGAATTCTAGGAGAGGAGCAAGACATTGAATAGTTGGAAAATCAATATTTAAAAATAAAATAATCACAAAATTTCCAAAAATGATTAATGGCATTGAATCACAGATTCAAAAACCCAACAGATCTCAAGCAGGATAAATAAAAATAAAATCTCACCAAGATAATATATTATAGTACAATTGTTCAATACCAAAAAAGAAAAAGAAAAGAGTCTCAAAAGAAGATTTTATATATTTTTAAATACATATTTAAGTATTTTATATATGTTATCTTTAAAAAAGAAGCAAGATTTGCAGCTGATTTTTCAACAAATTACGGAGGACAGAAAATAAAATAACACCTTTAATTTCTAAATATTTTTTAGAAGTCAACCTAGAATTCTTTTCTGTATAACAGTATAACCGGAGAAAATATGTCTTCAACAAAACTGAAAACAATTCTTCAACAAAACTTTACTACAAGAAATACTGCCGGCCCAAGAAAACAAAACGCATCTGTCAAAATGAGGCAGACAACTATAGAAATCCCGGTGGCACAGCTCACCAGACAACAGATAAAGAACCTGACAGATGAACAGATAAGAAACCTGTCAGAGGCTCAGTTCTGGGCCATTGTTATCAGGTGGCTTACAGAATTCACAAAAGATCTGGAAAAAGATGAGAAAGAAGCGAAAAACACTCATAACGAAAGGAACAAAACCACATACGAGACAGACGGTGAGGAAAAAAAATCCAGAGTTCATTTCAACAAACTGGAATATGGAGAAGGAACAAGCAGTCAACCAATGCAGAGAGAGGAAATGGGAAGCAACGATGAGAGGATCAGAAACCTCTGGGACAGCTATAAAAGGCCCAACATAAGAATCATTGGTTTGCCAGAGAGCGAGGAAGATGAACTAGAACTTGAAAAATTGAGTGAAAATATAATAAAGGAGAACTTCCCAGACTTGGGGAAGGAAATAGACTTACAGGTCCAGGAAGCACAGAGAGTTCCAAAAAAACTGGACACAGGGAGAACCACTCCAAGACACATTATAATCAAAATGTCAAAAGTTAAAGATAAAGAGAGAATCTTAAAAGCAGCAAGAGAGAAGAAAAGAATTATGTACAAAGGGGTCCCAATTAGACTATCAGCTGACTTCTCAAGGGAGACCCTGCAGGCAAGAAGGGACTGGCAAGAAATATTCAAAGTAATGAAAATCCAAAACCTACAACCACGAATACTCTATCCAGCGAAATTGTCATTCAGAATAGAAGGACAGAGAAAGTGTTTCCAGGACAAAATAAAACTGAAAGAGTTCATTAGATCCAAACCACTGTTATATGAGATGTTAAAGGGACTGGTTTAGAAAAAGGAGGATCAAGACAATGAAATCTAAAATGAAAACTGCATCACAAGAAACAACAGAAGCTAAGGAATTGAAACAAAAGCAAACTAAACAGGCAACGAGAGTGGAAAAAGAACTGTAGGTACGGGGAACATATTGGGGGGAGGTCAACAGGGAGGGGGAATGGGGAGAGGGAGGGAGATGATATAGGAATTAAGGATCATGGTAGGAGGGAATGGAATAGACAGAGAGAGGTTGAGAAGAACTGTATGCACAACTAATGGACATGATCTAAAAGGGGGGGACAACTGGAGGGAGGGGGGCCACAGGGTGGAGGGGAGCAGAGGGAAGGGAAATTGGCACAAATGTAATATTATAATCAATGAAACACATTAAAAAAAAAAAAGAAATACTAGACGTTCTTGAGGTTGAAGAAAAATAATTCCAAATAGAAGCATGAAACATTAGGAAAGCCTGAAGACCACCAGAAAGGAAAATATGTGCGTAGTTATAAAATAATGTTGACTCTATAAGGTAAGTAAAACCTCATGTGTGGTCTATAACATATGTAGCCATAAACTAAATGCCCACAATATGGCGTAAGTGGAGTTAAAATATTATGTACTATTCATTGTTCAGAGAGCAACAAAAGTCCTAATTTGAGGTTGACTCTAATAAGAATGCAGTTTTAATATCTAGAATAACCAGTGTAATAAAATAACACAAAAAAGCAAATGAAGAAAAAGGGAATAACAAAAACTTTTGACTCACCAAAAGAAGGTAAGAAAGGTGGAATAAAGGAACAAAAAGTGGTGGCAATGAATATAAAATATTAATATAGTTTTTAAAATAAATATATTATTTAAACTTACAAACTAAATTGATTTAAAGAAAAAATAAAAAGTGATGCTGATTGTACATAGATGACAGAAATTTGAAAAACACTAGCATTAAATGTCATAGGGAAGTAGAGGATACTTTCTGAGTTTAGGCAACTGGGTACGATACTGGCTATGCTCTCATCTATACAACCAGGGAATAGAAACTTATCTTGCTAAAACAAAAGATCACTTACAAAGTTTTCTTTAATACTTATATAATTCTTCAATCATTTTTATGAGGAAATGAGTACTATTATTCATCTTGCCTGAATATTTAGACATGTAATGACAGGGTTATTAAGGATCAATATATTGCTTGTTAGAGCTTGATTTAATTTCATGCTTTTCTGTCCAGTAACATGCCATACAGGCTCGTAGCCCACCATATAATCTAGGTGTAGGTGTGGAGCGGGCTATACCATCTAGGTTGGTTAAGTGTACTCTGTCATTTTCACACAATGATGAAATTGCCTAACAGTGCAGTTCTCAATGTATTCCTGTCTTTAAATAGCACATGACTGTATTAAAATATTTTCTCCTTAATTTTACAGCATATTTTGGGATTCTAAAAACAAATTTGTCTTACCTTTATATCACACAATATAACTTTTTCTCAAGGTGAATAATTTATTATAAATTTTATATTATAACAGAATAAATTCACACAACTGTGGTTAAAAAAAATTGTGGGTTGGTAGTAAGGATAAATCAATACCATCTCCATATAAGAATGACTTTTTACCTTTAGGCTTTTGGAGAAAATCTCTGTTATGTGGTTGAGAAAAATGACTGGATCTTTGACTTAAAATTAATTAATATACATTGCTTTTAATCACCTAAATATTTTGATCTGTAACACACACACAAACACACACATACACCAAAAAATAAAAAAATAAAGAACAAAGTTGGTATCATTTTTATACATATAAAGTTGATCTAGTATTTATATATATATATATATATATATATATATATATATATATATATATACACACACACACAACATATGTATGAAAATGAGTACATATTCTGAGAGTAATTTTTCTAATTAAAGTAAATTTCTTAAATCTCTTAAATCTCTTTGTTTCTCTCCATCACTATTCCCCTCCTCTGACCTGAATTTCCACCATATTCTAAGTGGGCATGCCTACATTTATTTTTGTCCCATACCAAGATGTCCTCCCTACAGTAGCCAGAGTGGGCTATTTCAAAATACAATTGTAGACATGTCATGTAATCCTACTACTTAAAATCCCTTAATGACTTTCCATGGCTCTTAAAATCCATATTAAAACCATCCATAAAATAACCTGACACTTCTACATAACTCTATAGTCCTGCTCTTTGCATTTCAGTTACACTGAATTTTCAGCTTCTAAAATGTGTCTAGCTCTCTCCACCAGTGGTCCTTTGTCCTGATACCTGTTCTTCCCAGAATAGTTTACTTACTATTTTCCTTACATAGTTAACTCCTATTCATCCATCAAATTCAGTCAGCATGTCCTCAAGAAAAGTCTTTGTTGACATCTGTGACAATATGATTTACTTTTATAAGTTCTCACAACACTATGTATGTCTCTTGTATCTCAGTCAGCCAGCTGTGTATTTATCTCTTTCAGTATAATAATTTGAATAGTGTCTTCTTTCTCCTCCAGACAATGAGGGCTACCAGGATGCATACTGTGTGGTTTTACCTACTACCAGCTCCCCAGCATCTTTCTGAGTGTGCCTGGTACATAGCAGCACACAATAAACAATATTTAAATTCTTATATCATTTAAACTAAGTAGAAGTGCATTACAACTGAAGTTAATTCCAATAGAATAAGAAAGCATAAATTGACCTTATTTTGGATAAACCCAAATTTGTTAATTTTCCATTTGTGATTGATATATATAAAAGTAAAATACTTGTTGAGCTTTTATCTTACTCATGTACTGGAAACAGGCAAGCATTTATTATTATAAGAAGGGATTTTTATTTATCATTGTGAACATATATGTAATTTTAATAGAATAATTTGATAAGATATTTTATGATTACAGCAAACTATGTTTCAATTCATTATGTGATTAGTATTTGCTAAGCAATTTGCAAATATTAGTTTAATCTTCATATGTGCAACTGTGAATGGGATTCAAATCCAGTTTGCCTGACTCCAGAGGCTAAGCTCTTAATTATGCTACTGCCTTGCTGTAGCAATTATGTGTATATAATATAACTATTATTTGTTTAGTTTCTGTTACACACCAGGCGCTCTGCTAAGGGCTTTATGTACATGATCTCACTTGAACCTCATTGCCAGATTAACACTATTTATTAGATACCCTCTTCATGTATTTTCATGTTTTAGAAATTTAAAATGTATTATCACAAATAGGAGAAATTAGTGATGCTTAAATTTTTATTACATTTTCTAAATAGGCGCTTTTCTCAGGAAGCAATATCAGCTCACTCCTGCATTTTTATAGTTTACAAATTCTTTAGCTGTTACTTACATAATACTAATTTGATAAAACTGCATGAAAGATCAGGACTGTTAGTGATTTGAAAGTTGATCTTGGCTAAATGATATTGCAAAATATCAATCAGTAGAAAAGTTAGATAGGTTTACATCAATAAAATATAAACAGAATATCAGGGGCATCCCATTGGCTATTATGAGTACTGGTCATCTACTCTTTAAATGCGAGAAGCTAATAGTCTTTGTCTTACAGTCAGTGTCTGGAATCAGGATAGAATGTATAAAAGTCACACAGGAGATTCTCTCTTCTCTTCATCCAGAAAATAAACATTCTTTTGGCATGCAAAGGAAAAATGTGTTGGAGGATGTGGTTGTTCAGCTTGCCAGTTCATATTCTAGTTAGAATTTCTTTTCTTAAAAAGGGAACTCTTTGATGTTACCATTTTAAAAAATTCTATTTATTTTAATAACACTTTCAAGAAAAACAGTACCTTCATTGTACCAGTTGTCTACTGAATCTTTTATAACTATCAGGAAAATAAGTTCCATAAGTAGTAGCTACTTCAATTGAAGTTATTAGGAAATTTTAAGAGTATATTAGGATGTGGAACTATTTCAAAAGAGACAGAATGAAGAAGGCATTAGAGCCAATTTTCTAGATATTTTGAACAAATAGAAGCAACAGTATTATGAGAAAAATGGAATAATTTAATTCAAGAAGTTTCTGGTCATGAGTCAATGTTAGTTACATAAAAAATTTTAAGGCATGTGCAGATCACATTTTCAGTGCCATCCACAGCTGTTTTATTATGGCATTTGATGCCACTAGTTAACCACTTCAGTTAAAAAAAAAAAACAAAAACAAAACTTATTTTGGAAGAAACACTTCTATAAAGATAAAATTTACTTAGATAATTTGGAATAAAGTTTATTTAAATATGATGTAACACTTCAGATAAATGGTATTCTTCTTAGTTAATGTTTTTTCATTTGTAAGAAGACTTTGGGGTTAGAACTGATTCTAAAAACTCTACGAAAATGTCCAGTGTGGCAGTGCCTTACTTGTGAGGGTTAGAGTAATGTGTAGGTCAGTAAGGTCAAAGTGTCAAGTATTCTGGTTCTTGAACATAGCCAAAACAACTATATTTATGAATCTATATCTTTATATATGGAGAAAGATAGAAATACTTGACAATATGATTAATGTCCATATAACCATAAAATTGGTGTCATTATAAAAGAGTCCCCTAAGAGAACATTCACCATGTAAAGTTACAGAAAAAAGATGGCTGTCTGAAAATCCAGTATCTGCTGATGCCTTGCTTTTAGACTTCTCAGTCTTAGGAACTATGAGGAATAAATTTATGCTTTCTATAAGCCACACAGTCTATGATAGTTTGTAATAGCAGCCCAATCATAATAAGACAGCTCTATTCTTTTATGATAAACTGCTGCATGAAAAACTGACAGAATCAAGAGTCAAACCCAATACCTACTAACTTGAAAGTATTGTTTTAAAAAATAGGCCTGGCTGGTGGCTTGGTTGGTTGGTTGGTTGGTTGGAGCTTTGTCCCATACATGAAATCCAGGCTCCATCCCCTGTCAGGCATGTATGGGAGGCAACTGATCAATGTTTCTCTGTCACATCAATCTCTTCCCCCTGCACCTCCATCTTGCCCTCTCTCCCCCTCCCTCTCCTTCTCCTTCTCCTCCCCCCTCCCTCCCTCCCTGTCTCTTCTTCTCTCTCTCCTTCTCCCTTCCCATCTCTCTACAATCAATAAACGTATCCTTGGGTGGAAAGTTTTTTTAAATTTATTTTAAAAATAAGCAATACATACAGGATAGAGCACAAGTAAGTTTATAGTTGTTTTTATAGGAAATAATACAATAATTAAATAATAATACAGAAATAAACTGTGTTTTGCATACTCACAACTGTAAACCTACTCTTGCCCCACCCTGTATATGCAAAACTTTTAAAGGCAGCAAAAGTACATAGTGATAAATAACTTTCCCAATCCCCTACTTTTAACCACCTGTTCATTTTCCTTAGAGACAACCACTGCTAGCTATTTACTTATGCATTCTTGTAGTGATATTCCACCCACTGTAAGAATTTTTACATATGTGTGTAAAAAATATTGTAGAATGCCAAATACGAGTGTGCTACTGTGTGTTTTTCTAACATTACATGTCATAGAAGTTCTTCCTTTTCTGGAAGCTATGTAGTATTTCATTGTAAAATGTATCATAGTATTCCATGAGGAACATTTAGGTTGTTTCCAATCTTGTTTTATTACTAACAATGCTGCAAAGACTACATAGTTTTTACAAATATAATTTAGTAATTTCATTCTAGGTATATCTTTCTACATATAATAGAGTTGAATTCTGCTTTTTGATCTAATGTTATCATATTTAAACCATTTACCTTTATGGATATAATAGGCTTAGTTCTGTCATTTTTTAATTTTATGACTCTGTCTTTATAACTTATGATTTGTTTTGTGCTATGTATATAGTAGCATACATATTTATATGTGGGTCACACACACACACACACACACACACACACACACACACACACACTACTCATTGTGTTTCCATGACAGTTAAAATGATTTAATGTTTTCTCCTGTTCATTTTGCAATACTTTCTCATTCACTTATTGGTTAGTCGGAATTCATCCTTACTACTTTTTCCATAAAGAGGTTATGAACTGTATCCTCTGAAATCTCAACATTTAAAAAAATATGTGTTTATAGTCTTTATGATTGAATAATAATATAACTGGTTTACTAATGAGAACTCAATGCAGGAAACAAAGGCCACTATATTTTACAATCCCTTCAGAAATTCATTACAGAACAATACAGAACTCATTCAACAGCAGAGTTATTACCTCTGAGGTAACTACTGAAAATGTTGAGTTTAATCCATAAACCCATTGCTACAACTCAGAGTTTAGGAAACTGGAATCAACAAGTTGCTGCCACTACTACATCACACCTGTCTTTGAACCTAGACACCTGGACAGCAAAAATTGGAAAGTTGCTGCAGAAAAGCCTAAAAAGAAGCAGAGAGATGAACCCTGAAGTCCCTCTGTCTTCCAATTCTCACCTGAATGCATTTTAGGAGGGGATCTTAGTTTGAAATAATAACCATATCTATGTATAAGTGAATCTTGGAAGCTGAGGGCTTTTTAACTTTCTCTGTAATCCTGGAACATATACTAAAGGTAAGGTGATATTTAGATTAAGTTAACCAACTCTCCAGTTTTTTGCCCCAATAACTGGGCAAAAAACAAAAATAGATTATTATTTTTTCTTTTCTTGAGAAGTTTATAAGCATTTCTACATTCTGATTGTTACTGTAAAGGAATTTAAGGATAACTTCTTTCCCCTCCTTTATTGGTAACTTAATATGTTTGCTTACTTACTACTAGTTCAGTAATTTTAATAAGATATACCTTGATTTTAATCATTCTGAGTCTTTTTGAAATTCTGGAACATAATATACTTTCAACATATTTTTAAACCTTCATTTACTTCTGGGATATTACATTGGGTTGACCAAAAAGTTTGTTTGTTTTCTGTAAGATGGCTCTAGAAGTACTTAGTTGTCTTTAACTTCATTCCAAACAATTTTACAGATTGTATTGTGACAGCTGTCATATCAGTGTGCATTAAAAAAGAACTTATCAAAATTGGTGAATTTTTGTGTAGCCATTTTAACATTGAAAGTGAAAAAAAATATGCAACACTTCCGGCATATAGTGCTTTATTATTTTAAGATAGATAAAACAACTGAAACACAAAAGAAAAGATTTGTGCAGTGTATGGAGAAGGTGCTGAGACTAATTGCATGTTGAAAGTTGTTTGGGAAATTTTATGCTGGAGATTTCTCACTGGTTGACGCGCTAAGTCAGGTAGACCAATTGAAGTTGATATCAATCAAATCAAGACATTAATTGAGAACAATCAGCATTCTACCATGCAAGAGATAGCCAGTGTACTCAAAATATAAAAATCAATAAAGTTATTGGTGAAAATGAAAAATGTATCTTTTATTTTACAGAAAAAAGATACAGACTTTTGGCCAACTCAATAATTTATCTTAAAATATTATTATTATTATTATTATTGTTGTTGTTCTTTACCTTTTGAGCATAACTATGCATAGATGTGATTTCTTTTTATTGGACTTCCATATCTACATTTTATTTGTATTATTTTATATGTTGAATTTATTTTCACCATAATTTGCTCCTTCTTCTCAATCTTTCCCTCCTTTTCTCTTTCTGTATTTTCAACACTGTCTGTTTCCCTTTATTCCAATTCTTCATTTCTGTTTTGTTTTCCTTTGCTTCATTTCTTCTTTCGTTCTAATGATTTATCTCTGGATGCTATTTTAACTATGTATTCTCTGAGTTTCTGTATGTCTCCTGTGCAATCTCGTTTTACAAAGGTAATTGTTTCATTGTATTTCTTGAATTATTTATTTAATACAAAATAGTGTGCTTGTCACAATTTTCATTTCATCAAGGGAAATTTTTACACCTTGGTAGCATTCTTTCTTGTCATTTGTTTTTCTGCTCCTTTCTACCTTTATTTTTGTAGTATCTTTGTGTTGACTGTGTTATTTTCCTCTACTGTTATTATTATTACTAACTTATTTTTAAAAGAAATGAGTTCTCTTGAATCATCTATGAATGGAGTGCCCCAGCATTAATAATTTCTCCATGATTTACAATGTACCTGATGGCACAGGACTGTGTATCCATAAGTTCTTTTAGCTTTTACCTCTCTCTGGACAAATGAGATTAGTAGCTGCCAGACCAGTCACATTTTATTATTCAAATTATTATGTCTGGATAATTCCTCTTTTGCTGGTTCTCTCTTGATTTGCTTTACTATCATTGAGTGTCCAGAGCATATGTTTTTTGCCGTTATAAAGGATTATTGGCTTTATTGCTCAGAGTGGGATGCCTAATTTTGATCATTGTGTTTTGTTAGTTTTGTCTGAGAGCTGTAGCCATATGACTACTCTCTCGGCTTCTCCCTCTACCTTACTCAACCTTCATTGTATTTGGCTGCCCTTTCTCATACACTGTGGTTTGCATTACAGCTATCTCCTGGCTTTATCTAAGATCAAATTTGCTTCTCTCTGTTTCTCTCTCTCATTAATTTCAGATGAAAGGAGAAAGAGAGAAGTGCTATTTCTTTTCCATTTTCAAAATAGAAAGTTAAGCAACTGAAAGTTCTTGCTCTCAGTTACTCGGCTACACTACTGCGCTACATTATCAGTGCCCCACTATTATTTATCTAAATAATCGATTGGGTTAGTTTCATGATTGTTACGGACTAGGGCTTCATGTATTTATACAATTGTCATTTTATTTTACTTTATTAGCTACCAAGTGAGGTGATATTTAATATGTGGCAAATAAGAAAAACAAATTAAAGACTTAAACTTTTAGAAACAATTGTTTTCTTTTTTTCTTTAAAGTTCTGACTAGAGTCTTCATGTATCTCCAAGGAATCAGGAATTTGGTTTCAATACCACTGGTCACTAATGACCACATAATCCCTTCTCCAAGAACCCTAAGTGTATAAAGCACAGTTCCCTACCATTACCCACTACATGCTGACACCTCCTCATTGAAGAAATAAATTCTTTCTTTCCAAGTCTAACACTTTTTACTTATTTTCCCTAAAGCCCATCCCTTCCCACTGCTTTCTTCCCTCTTCCCCTCTTCTTTCTTTAAAATTTATTTATTTTTTTTCTATTACAGTTGTCCCACTTTTCCCCCCATTGCTTCCCCAACCCCACCCACCCCTTCTCTGACACTCAGTCCCCACCCTGTTGTCAATGTCCATGGGTCATTTATACATGTTCCTTGACTAAACCTTTCCCCTTCTTCGCCTTCTTCTCCCCCTTCTACTCCCCCTCCTCCCCCCTAGTCACCTTCAGTCTGCTCCTTGTTTACTGGCCTCTGGTTCTGTCTCCCTCTTCTTCATCCACTTCTGTCCTAGAAGCTCCCACCTGTGTTGTGTCACCATCAGCCTTACTGCTTGTCAGTGTTTCCTCGTGTCGCATCTCCCAGAAACCTGTCATTACATCCGCGGGTTCTTTAAGCTACTCTGCCATTTCTCTTTTACCCTACAAATAAGCCGATTGAGCTAGGTAGTCTACTGGTGTCTATTATTATCTTCCTTTTACTGATAGGGGAACTGAGGAAGTATGGAATAAAGTGACCTGGACTTACCTGAATATTAGGCCTTCTCTCAAGGGAACTTCATCTTTCTGTGAAGATTTTTCTATTACCTATATAACACTGGTTCCTAAATATCCTTATCTGGACTTGATTTCTCATTCCCATATAGCTCTCCTTTGTTTTTAATGAATTAAATATGAGTTTTTCTACAAATAAAATTTAAATATTTAATAAAATATTTTCTTCACTTTATTTCTATATGCATAAAATACTTTTATTTTTATTATTATTTTTAAATTACATTTATTGGGGTCACACTGGTTAGTAAAAGTATATAGGTTTTTTTATATACAATGCTATGATATGTCTTCTGTATACTGCATTGTGTGCCCACCACCCAAAGTCAAATCCTCTTCAAAAAATATTTTTTACAGTTACACTCTTATCAGTTGCGGCCCCACTTACCTTCTTTCTTAAGCTTAAGACCTTGCTAGTACTACTAAATGCTTCCATCTTTTCTCCCTGACAATATAAATTCTTTGAGCAATATCTCTTCATTTAAATTCAGTTTAATAAGGCAATTCATCATGGATTTCTGCTAGCCATTCTATTTTTAATCTTTTCCAAATCTAATCATATATTTCACACAACTGCTATGTATTTGCAAACAATTTATCAAATACCTCCCTTGCTCAGAAGCTACAGTCATTCGCTACTGATGACTGGGCAATATTCAATATTTTTTACTTCACCCATTCAACAAATGCTATTAACTTCCTGTGATGTTCCAGGCACTGTTTTAGGCTCTTGTGCAAGATCTCTTATGGCCCTTGAATTCTAACTTATAAATATAAACAAACTAGGAATTATCAGATAATTTTAAGCAGTATGAAGGAAATAAGAAAGTGCGCTAGAGAGTACCAGGGTAGCTTTCTGGAATATTTTTCAAGATAACATTTGAATTAATATCTTGATAATGAGACCTGGACCCAAAAAGGCTTTATTTAGCAAAAGGAACAATGACGAGACTGAGCTTACCCAAACAGGGAAACAGAAAGCATAGTTCAAATACAGTAGTAAACTGGAGGAGGAGGAATGGTTGAATATGAGTTTGGATTGAGGCAAAGGCTAGAGCACTGAGGGCCAGGGGATCTTCATACAGGGTGTGGTCTTTATCAATATTTAGTGGAAAGCAATGAGAGAATTTTAATTAGGGAATCTGATATATGTGTGTAGGGGTCACTCTGGCAGCTCTGTGTAGACCAGTTAGGAGACCAACTAGATAGACTAATGATTTAGTCTAGAGCAGTGATTGATATAGTTGGTTATATTTTTTAATTCCTTTAAGGCCTTTAGTCAAATGATTTTTTGCTTACGATAATGATAGCATCTTCTATTTGTCCAACTTGTTAAAAAATTTTTCAAAGTTCTTAGACATTTTGTGGCAAGAACACTTATTAATCTATAATTTAATTATACAATATTTTTAGTGTTAATAAAAGACAGAAGTTTTAAGATTGAAGCTTTTATATTAATATTTGTAATGAAGACTGAGGCTTTAACATACTTCTTTACATTGACATCTAAGAATTTGATAATGTTGCTTGATTCTGGGGATTAAAAATGATGCAAAACTTCCTTGAAATCAAATTGCTTCAAAACTAGTCTGTGAAATTTAAATGTGCAGTAGTCTGGGTGAAATGCCACAAGGCGCATTTACTACTGTATTGGGAGTCCAGTGTGGGGAGCAGAGGTGAAATGGAGCAGGATACTGAATAGAAACATTCCTACACTCCTTCATGCCGACAAGAAACATTTCCTGCTCAGTGAGCCCTACATTAGCCATGCAGGCATGCTTTTATCCCCACTGGCACAGCTGAGTGGGGCTCTGCTCTTGAGAGCAGGTAAAATAATATAAAAAATAAATATATTTTTAAGAACAACATTAAACACTAAACAGTTTTAATGAGGAAAAACAATGAAAGAAGAAACCACTCAAAAAATTTTTTAATGTTTAATTTTTATTCAAAAATGTTTAATAAACACAAATAGGAAATAATGGAAGAATCCATTAAGTTCCTCCATGTCATTTGTCATACTTAATAAAAAATTACATTTCCCTACTACTTCATGAGAATATTGAGTTCAGTTAGCCTTTCAGAATAAAAGAGCTTTGTGTGTATGCATTTAGGGTTTTTTTGTTCTTCTTCAAAATCTCTAATACTACACATATAAGGAAGGCAATATTTTAACCTTGATTTCCCCAGTGGGTAACTACTCCATAAACATAAGGGCAAAAAATTATTCTCACAGTAGGAGGTAGGTTTATGTCCTATATCACTGTTTTAGTGTAACCCTGGTTAGGAGACTAGTTATTTTATAATTCAACAATGGAAACACCACCTTTTATAGCTATCATTCTATTGTAGCTTTGATATGGAACCAACATAAAATAAATGACCATGGTTTCGAAGAGAGCCATGAATATGCCAATCTTTATTTATTCAGTAAATATTGTTAAGTGACCAACTACACTTTTTGGCCACAGAGGTGAAGTTGTGGGAAGGGGAGAGAAGTAGCCCCTTGCGTACCATAGATGGGCCAATAAACAGAAGCATTAATATCAGAAAGGTTCACAGGTACAAAACAGGTCAAACTTCACATAATCTAAACAACTCTGAATATTTAAAATCCTCAACTTGCTCTTCAGTCTCCATACTCTTTGTGGATCAATCTCATTACCATCCTACGCGTACTTTCTTTTCAGGGATGCTTACCAATATAGTTTTCAGTGGCAGAGCATGAGAAGGTTTCAGGGAAGTAAAACCAAAGGAAATAGTGCTGATGACTGCAGAGGGAGCATCCTGTTGCAGTTGTTAGAATTGTTCACAGTAACTTGTTGTTTTATTATACATTATAGCTGGATTAATTTAACATAAGTGACGCTGCTTGCAGTATCGGAGCTGCATTTTATTTTGTCATTACTGCCACCTTGCAAATAAATGCACATGCTCTGCCTGCTTCTCATAGAACTGCACAGTCATGGCCACCTTCTTTTTTTTCACCCCCAGCTCCAGGAATACTTCCCCTCACTCATTCAAGCAGATTATATTTCACCATGGTAGAAAAGATTTCTTATCAACAGGAGATGTTGTTCATCTTTCTCTCTCCTAAAATATGGCACACTGTCATTTCCTAAATAAAATATAAAAATCATCCTCTTAAATGTATGGCTGAGCTTTCAAGAAAGGAAGGAAAATCCTCATGTCCCACGTGATATGGAATTGCAAATACAGGGAGAAACAAACATGAAGAATCACTGCTTGGGGGACATCTGTTAATCTCAGAAGCCTAGCTTTTCAGCGTTAGCAGTATGCAGGCCTCAGGAGGAAAGAATCTGGGACCTCCAAAAATAAGACTTTGCAGCGCGGATTTTTGCAGAAAGTAAGACTCTAGAAGGGCTCATCCTCCATTCATTTTTGCATATAGTATAAAAAGAGGGAACATTCTGCAACTCATTTTGTGGAACTGGCATAACCTTCGTATTCAAATCAGCCCAGGAATATGATAAGAACAGTTACAGGCCATGCTCACTCATGTGTGTAAATAGAAATTTACTAGACACACTATGTTTAAAAAAAAAAAAAAACTATATTGTGACCAAGTAAAGTTTATTCCTGGAATGCAAGTTTAATTTAACAGCAGCTAATCTAATTTATATTAGCTGAATAAAGGAGAAAGATTATATAATCATCACAATAAATAACAAACCACTTAATAAGATTAAATCTCATCAGTGATTTTTGAAAAGAAAATATCCTAGTGTATCAAAAAGAAAAATATCTTAACCTGATAAATTCATTAGGTTGGCTAAAAAGTCTGTTTAGTGTTTTCCATAAAATAAAAGACACATTTTTTATTTTCACCAATAATTTTATTGATTTGGATATTTTGAGTATGTCAGCTGTCTCCCATGTAATATAACATTGATTGTTCTCAGTTAATGTCTCGATTTGATTGCTGTCAACTTCAACTTGTCTACCCAACCATGGAGCATCATCCAGCAAGAAATCTCCAGCACAAAACTTTGCAAACCACTTTTGAAATATACAATCAGTCACAGCACCTTCTCCATACACTACACAAATCTTTTTTGCATTTCAGTTGTGTTTTCACTTTTCTTTAAATAATAAAGCATACTATGCCAAAAATGTTGCGTATCTTCTTCCACCTTCAATATTAAAATGGCTGCACAAAAATTTACCAATTTTGATAAGTTCTTTTTTAAATGGATGCTGATATAACAGCTGTCACAGTACAATCTAACAAAATTGTTTCAAATGAAGTTAAAGACAACTAAGCACTACTAGAGCAATCTTACAAAAAACAAACTTTGTTGCCCATCCAGTATATAACAAAAACCTAGAGAAAATATCATGCTAAATGGTAAAAAATTCACATTAAGGCCATGAATGAGAAAATATCTGTTATATTCAGCATTATTTTGGAGATTCTGAACAACACCATAAGATGGATAAAAAGAAATAAAAGCTAGTAATGTTGGAAAGTATAAAATAAAACTTTCAGTATTTGCAGAAGACACACTGGTCTATGCAGAAAACTCAAATGAAATTTTAAACATTATTAATTTAAAAAGTCTGTTTAGAAAGAATACTGGGTAAGTTTAATATACAAAACTCAATTACATTTCTATATATTAGCAACAGTTATACATATAATTCCATAAAAAAGAAGAATCCAGAATGTTGATAAGATTATAAAGACTATAGGAATAATCTGTTGGTATATAGTTGTGCCAGTTATGGAAAAATATAAAATTTAATTGAAAGCACTTAAGGAATAAATAAATGGAATGATGTATCATGTTCATGAATAGGATGACCCAATATAAAAATATATCAATTCTCTCTAAATTGATCTATTGATCCAATATAATTATGAAATTTTTATGAAACATAAAGGATAAAATAGCTAAGTAGTCTTTAAGAAAATGAGGAAGATAGAGGTATTTACCCTACAAGATAATTGACTTATTTTAGAACTATAGTGAATAAAATAGAATAGTGTTGAGATATCAAGAGACTTATCAGAAAATTCAGGACAGTAGTAACTTTTGCAGAAGAAGGAGAGGGATAAGATGGAGGATAGTCAATAAATTGAAAATAATATTGCAACTGAGTATGAAACACAGGAGTTTTTATTTTTATTTATATTAAATATGTTACCTACATTGTAACATATGAATTATTTAATAATAAAACTGCTTAAATTCCATGTTAAAATAATTTTAATCTTAAATTCTTCTTTATTCTTTTAAATGGCTCAGATCTTCGAATTAGGAGAGACATTAGAAGTAATGTTTCCTAATCCTGATTCATAATCAGAGTACCAAAAGTTTGTTAAAAATACAGATATCATGGTACTTTCTAGATCTTCTTAGTCAGCATTTTCCCAAGCCAGACCTTGAGTCAGGGGACTATGGTAAAGGGAGTGTGATTGATAGGGTAGGACTGTGTTTAAAAGCCAAGCATCCACTTTCCTGAATTATTGTAAAAAGAAAAATTCTGTAGGTGATTCTTATGATCAGTCAGAAAAGGGAACCATTGTTTTTCTCATTTATGCTCTCCTGCAATGTGAGTTTTTATTTCTGCATGATCATAAAAGGCAGCCAGTCTGTCTCAGCTTGTATATTCCCATTGGTAAGAAGCTTTTTAAACAATTCTTCTACTAGCATTAGGCTTTTATTTTTCAAAAGGTGTTAGCAATTTAAAAAAAAAAGAGATACTTTTTGTGTAGCTCTTAGTATGGTGCCTCCTGCCTGGCATGCAGCAAAGGCTCTGGACATATTGTCCATTTCCATGTTTATTGTAATTATAGTGATTGACAGTGATTCAATTTCTAATTTCCTGTTATTTCCCAATTGGTCCTAGTTCTGCTTTATGAAGCAATAGAGAACAGGTCCCTTTTCTTTGCTATGGAACTTGTTCATTAAACATTTAAAGAACCTTGTCATGTCACCTCTGAATTTCCTCTACTTTTTGCAACATATCAGTAGTTCTTACTGTTGGAGCTCAGCTGAGCTGGGGAAAGAGAGAGCTGAACTGCCAACTATCAAAAATAGCCAATTAACCCTGGTTGGTGTGGCTCAGTGGACCCAGTGCCAGCCTGTGACCCCAAAGGTCACCAGTCCAATTTGCAGTTAGGAAACATGCCTGGGGTATGGGCCAGGTCCCCACTTGGGGGCGTGTGAGAGGCAACCATGGATATTTGTCTCCCTTGCCTTCTCCCTCTCTTTCCCCTCCCTGAAAATAAATAAAATAATTAGACAAAACAGAACATAAAAAAGAAAAAATCAAGTCCCATGCGACACCCACCCACCCCAGAATCCCCGCATAAAGCCTTCGCAACTGCCTGTGGTCAGGTCTGAAAAATGCTTTACTTAACCATTTTAGTGTACCTCTCACCTTTCTGAGCATTCAGGGTGTGTTGTAGGGCATGGCAGCACCAGAAGGGGGTGCATTGCAGTAGCCCTCCAAAACTGGGTCACCAGTGAGGTGACAAGGCAATAATTAGCTGAAATTACAACCTTGCTTCTGAAAATTTGTAACTGGTATAGAATTAAATTAGACATATCTAAAGACAAATTTCTCTAGCTGAAATTCTTATTTTGAGGGATCAGGGCATAATTGAATTTAGTCTTTTTTTTATTGTATTTTTCAATTAGTTTACATTCAGTATTATTTTGTATTAATTTCAGGTGGTACAGCATAGTGGTTAGACAATCATATAGTTTACAAAATGCCACCTCTGTATTTTAAGTACTCACCTGGCACCATACATAATTATTACAATATTATTGACTATATTTCTCCTGCAGAATTAGATCAAGCATTTACTATCATCAGAGATAACAGAATATAATGAAACCAGTGATATAATATTAATATGTAACAGACTGGATTTGTAAGGAAGTCAAACTTTTAAGATACCAATATTGTGATGTCGTGCTCTTTACAAAAATTCAAAAATTACCTTTCCTAAAAATATTTATAAATTATCTTTGTGCTTTTTAGGGGGTCCTCTAATAGTATCGCTTCTTTTTGTGCTCTTTATTCACTTGCCCTGCCTAACTCAATCTTCCTAAGACTCCTACCTCTCATCCTCCAATCAAATTAAGTGTTCTTTTACATGAATAGAAATTATTGTTCACAATAGGAATAGATTGGATGTTTTTCCATTAGTTATTCTGAACTCAGCTCTAGCTATTTGAAGCAGTTTGATGTAGCATAGCATCCCTAAAAGAAAATACTTATTGAAATGTCATATTGTCTCTGTTTAGACATTTAAATGGCTGACGGTTAGTTTTGAAAGCATGGTGCAGGAATCAGTGTTCATAGCATTTAAGGATTCTAGCACCTCAGTTTTACTTTCTAAGGCAAAGCAGATCATCCTCACAGTTTGGCAGAAACCAGGATCAGGTGAAGGAAACGCCTGTCAGGTACGATTCTGTTTAGACCAGACAGTATATTGTGTTAAAGATATTTGTGGCACTTGCCAGCAAGTGTAATGTGAATATGGGAGTTTCATGGTATTTCTTTCTAAAACATATGGTAAATACAAGGACTCAAATCATAGTGTGGTCAAACAATAAGATCTGGAAAAATTACAGCAAAGTGAAACTGCAAGGCAAAGGCACTTGGCTTATGAAATTGCTTTTTGGTTCTCTACTTGTGTATTTTTTTTTCGCGTTTTTTTAAATGTGTTTTATTGATTACAGTGTTACATTTGTTCCAATTTCCCTTCCCTCTGCTCCCCTCCACCCGGTGGCCCCCCTCCCTCCCCTTGTCCCCCCCTTTTAGTCCGTGTCCATTGATTGTGTATATAGTTCTTCTCAACCTCTCTCTGTCTATTCCATTCCCTCCTACGATGTTTCTTAATTCCTATACCATCTCCCTCCCTCTCCCCCTTCCCCCTCCCTGCTGACCTCCCCCCAATATGCTCCCCATACCTATAGTTCTTTTTCCACTCTCGTTGCCTATTTAGTTTGCCTTTGCTTCAATTCCCTAGCTTCTATTGTTGTTTCTTGTGATGCAGTTTTCATTTTAATGTTCATAGTTTTGATCCTCCTTTTTCTAAACCAGTCCCTTTAACATCTCATATAACAGTGGTTTGGATCTAATGAACTCTTTCAGTTTTATTTTGTCCTGGAAGCACTTTCTTTGCCCTTCTATTCTGAATGACAGCTTCGCTGGATAAAGTATTCGTGGTTGTAAGTTTTGGATTTTCATTACTTTGAATATTTCTTGCCAGTCCCTTCTTGCCTGCACGGTCTCCCTTGAGAAGTCAGCTGATAGTCTAATTGGGACCCCTTTGTACATAATTCTTTTCTTCTCTCTTGCTGCTTTTAAGATTCTCTCTTTATCTTTAACTTTTGACATTTTGATTATAATGTGTCTTGGAGTGGTTCTCCCTGGGTCCAGTTTTTTTGGAACTCTCTGTGCTTCCTGGACCTGTAAGTCTATTTCCTTCCCCAAGTTTGGGAAGTTCTGCTTTATTATATTTTCACTTAATTTTTCAATTTTTAGTTCTTCTTCTTTGCCCTCTGGCAATCCTATAATCCGTATATTCGATCTCTTATAGCTGTCCCAGAGGTTTCTGATCCTCTCATCCTTGCTTCCTGTTTCCTCTCTCTGCATTGGTTGACTGTTTGTTCCTTCTCTATATTCTGGTTTGTTGATTTGAACTCTGGATTTTATTTCCTCACCATCTGTCTCGTATGAGGTTTTGTTCCTTTCATTATGAGTGTTTTTCACTTCTTTCTCATCTTTTTCCAGATCTTTTGTTAATTCTGTAAGCCACCTGATAACAATGGCCCTGAACTGAGCCTCTGACAGGTTTCTTATTTGTTCATCTGTCAGGTTCTTCATCTGTTGCCTGGTGAGCTGCGCCACCGGGATTTCTATAGTTGTCTGCCTCATTTTGACAGATGCGTTTTGCTTTCTTGGGCCGGCTGTAGGGGACAGTGCCTGTGTACTCGTCACAACCCAGTGACCAGCAGCGATCCGCAACCTTTTTCGCCACACTGTGGCCCTTTGTCGTCACAACCCAGTGACCGGCGGTGGTCCAGCAACCTATTTCGCAGCGCTGTGGCGCTTTGTGTGGGGGCGGGGGTCCAAGATGGATTCACACAGTTATTCCGCTGGGAGACCGGGATCCATCCTCCCGCCCTATGAGCCTCACTGTTCAGGGCGATGTGGTGGTTGCTTTCCCAGCGTTGGGGTCGTAAGCTGCCGGGGTTAGACTGCAGCTGAGATTGCTCTCCCTGCCGCTGTCCCTGGTGCTACTGCAAACAGCTCCGCCCCCTTTCGCTCTTCTTACCTGCCCAAAGGGCGGCGCTGGTTTATAACTTTGTATGTTGGGCTTCCGTGTAGTTTTATTTTCTGGAATTTCTAGTTATCTTTTGTTTTGAAGTAGTTGTATTCCTCTCTAGTTGTAGAGGGAGACCGAGCGTGTCCGTCTAAGCCTCCATCTTGGCCAGAAGTCCTCTACTTGTGTATTATTTTGGCCCCAATACATTTATGCTTACCAGCATCTGTCTACACAGTCAAACCAAAATGGAACAAGGATTTTTGCTCTTTGTGACTTAGCGCCTCCAAGAACATTAACAAGGCCAGTCCCTGAACCTTGAGCACCGTTCCTTGCCCTCCTCATGGTTCAGGTTTCCTGATGTGCAAGCAAGTGTCCCTGAGATACTACACACCAGTATTCAACCCTTGTCCACACCCTCATCTGCCTCTGCTTTACTGCACTCGGAATGTTTAGCTGTATGGAGATGTAAGTGCCTGAGGAGGCAGAGCTTCAGGATAGAATAGAAGCACAGTGAGGGAAATGTCCTAGGAACCCAAAGAGGGAACAAAATGTATTGCTAGCTCTCCCATTTGAAGTTCCTTTTAACTTTATTTGATATCTGAGAGGAGATTATGGGCAATCTGGAGCCCCAAGTTTTTGCTCCAATTATAAACTACCCTAAATAGTCCAGAGTGAAGAGATTGGCACATGTTAATCAAAATATATATATATATATTTTTTTTAAGTATGTATAAGACACTGTTTCATAATTACTTATTTAATATTACTTGAGTCAATTTCCTGCTGTTTAGTAGCTGTATTAATTTTGAACAAATGATTTAGCTTCTCTAAACCATAGTACGTATTCCCGTCTATAAAATAGAAAAAAATAATTATTACTTGAAAAAATTATTGTATTACAAATAATATTTATAAAAATCTTAGTGCATTACCTGAAATGTATTTGTGTTCAAAAAATTAAAGAAATGTTTAATATCATTTATTATATTAAGCAAGAAATCTATAATTTTTGTCTGGAAAAACAAGTGTTAATTTTTCTAATCAGTAATTTTGTTGAAAATCATTTCTATCTTGGTTCTTTAAACTAGTTACTTCATCACCAATTAGATAATTAATGCTCCTACATAAAAGCATGATCATGAAAATGTTGTGTGGCATAAAATATTTATTTCTGTAATGAAATGCAATGCTGTACCATAACTTTTTCATGATGAGAGATCCAATAACTAATGATACAAACCTTTCCCCTTTTGGACTACTTGAGGTAGCTTTACATATTTTGGTTACATTCAATTCAATGCTTTATAATTATATGCATTTATATATCATCACATGTCTTTTCGACAAGTTTATCTGTCTCTCTAAAGCCAAGAATAAACTTATTTTATGTGTTACATGTCAGGAGCTGTGAAGGGGCTGATATTTTACCCTGCCTGCCACAGTTTCAGAGATGCTGGCAGAAAAAATGAGACTACTGGGTTAGAGACAAAGGCCTTTATTACTCATAGTACAGCAAGTGGCCAGCACAAGCTTCATGTCTGCATCAGTTTCTCTTGCCTTCTAAGCCCCGTGGGGGCCATGTGGAGGCGGAACCTAGATGAACTCAAGGTACATACTGCATTTGTATCAGTTTCTGAGTTTAGGAAATCCTAATCTTTAAAAGAAAACAAAGCCAAATTTGCTTCATAGGGAGACGTTACATTTACTACATTGCTCAGCACACAATCTTGCTTCTTCTCCAGAGGAGGACACTATCTCTATGTGTATTGTATGAATATCTGTAAAAGGTTAACCTAGAACAAAAACCAATGTCTGCATTTACAAGGTGTACAGAAACTCGAGACACATGAAGATTGTCTCCCAACACTCCAGAGTACACATCAGGAACTCCGTAGATATTGAAGTGAATTAATTTAACCAGAGAACTGTGAAATCATTGCGGTGAATTACATGACTATTTATGTGTACTTTATGCTAACTTTCAATTCACTTTCTGAGGAAGATACTGATTAAAAAAGCAAATGTTTGTACAGAAGATGATGTAGAAAGACACTAAGAGCCCACCTCAAAGATAGAGATGAGTAGGAATAACAAAGTTCAGTTAGTGAAGTGACAAATTATAAAAATTCCTTATCGAGAATAGTAAGAATCGTGATTAGAGGTATGCTGGTGAATGTTTTACAACTGGCCCTCCAATAGAAATAGACCCTAAATTGGTAGTATTTACCAATTTTCCTGATCTAAGTTATCCTACCATGGTCAATTTTAAGCTGTCAATCATGTATGTGAAGGTGGAATTTGGGAATGATGTTCATAATTTGTTCTTCAGAGGTATGAGTCCAGATTCCATGCACCACTGGCCGCCTTGGACAAAATGGATAATAAGGGTATTTCAATGGTAGTAGCATTTGGGGGATATACTATATTTGACAGATCTCGTCTTGGTTGTTTTTGTTTGTTTGTTTGGTTGGTTTTTGAGAAATATCAAAGAAAACGTGTTTACCTGACAGCTTTCTTGCCTTGAGTAGAATTCAGGTCAGATACAAACTTTGCTCCCGTCCGCTATAACATACATACGATCAGTGGCAAAAGTATGCTCATCCCTGATGCATTGCCTCCAGGTTATAAGGTAAGAACCAGTAGACTACGTCTCATTGGCTTATTCACTCTAAGGACTCATTTATTTTAATGGGGTACTAATTATCATTGGCTCAAATGTTTTTGCTTGCACAAGGAGGTAAATGAATATGATTCCAGGAATTAATATATTCTGTGACCGGCATGTGCCACCTTTGTTCCAGTATCATATTGCTTGGAATTTATCTCCTATGGTGGACAAAATCACAACATAAGTAGCTAAGCTCTCACTGTGCCCTACTGCTAAGGAGAGATGCATGTGGTGGACAAATGCCAAGCAGACATGCACCCTAAGGAAAAATTCAGATGGTTGTTAACAGTTTTGTATTAATTACAATATTAAGAAGCCTGCCTACTTTCAAGTAACTATTCTTATAAACCTCTGGCCAGATGATTCTTGCCCAAATCCAGAGACTCACACATTCATTAAAAAACAGCTCCAACAGCAACACACACTGAATGTTGGCTGCTAATTATGCACATAATAAGCAGCTCCCCAGAGGAGCTGAGCAGAATAAGCAAGATATTCCCTTTTTATGCTTCTTCAGTCAGCACAGCCCAATCCCCCTAATCTATATAGTTTGGTCCCTCCTCCTCCTTTCCATTCTAATTAGATCTATGTTTGTTTGTTTTAAATACTGTGTTTAAAAAATGTTTCTAGACTACTAGTTTGACAGTCTGTTAGTTCAAAGTTGCCGGTAGTCTGCTAACCAGAGGACTTGAGATCATAAATCCAGGGATTCAGGACACAGAGAATAAGGCAGAGAAGCAACAGACTGGGAATAGTGATCAGTAGGGCATTGTTTAAAAACTATTATTTAAAGTCCTAGTGGAATACATAGGCAGTAAAATTTCAGACATCCCATATAGCAATATTTTTGCCTATATATCTCCTAAGACAAGGGAAATAAATGAAAATATAAACATATACTGAGTAGATCAAATTAAAAAGTTTCTGCATGGCTAAGGAAACCATCATCAAAATGAAAAGAGAACAGACTCTATGGGAGAACACATTTGCCAATGATATATATCAAACAAGAATTAAATCTCCAAAATACATAAAGAACTTATATGACTCAACACCAGGAAGACAAACAACCCAAATAAAAAATGGACAAAGTATCTGAACAGACACTTCTCCAAGGAGGGCATACAGAGGGCCCATAGACACATGAAAGAATGCTCAACATCACTAGCCATCAGAAAAATGCAAATTAAAACCACAATGAGATACTACCTTACATTTGTCACAATGGCCATCATTCATAAATCAACAAACGAGTGCTGGCAAGGATGTGGAAGAAAGGGAACCCTAGTGCACCATTGGTGGGAATGCAGACTGGTGCAGCCACTGTGGAAAACAGTATGGAAGTTCCTCAGAAACTAAAAATGGAACTGCCTTTTGACCCAGCGATTCCACTGCTGGGAATAAACCCTAAGAATCCTGAAATACCAATTCAAAAGAACTTATACACCCCTATGTTCATAGAAGTGCTATTTATAACAGCTAAGTGTAAGAAACAGCCCAAGTGTCCATCAGTAGATGAGTGGATTAAGAAACTGTGGTACATTTACACAATGGAATACTATGAAGCAGAAAAAAAGAAGGAAGTCCTGCCTTTTGTGACAGCATGGGAAAGACAAATACTATATGATTTCACTTATAACTGGAATATAATGAACAAAATAAACTAATAAGAAACCTAGAACCAGAGACATGGAAACATGGAACAGACCGACAGCTGTAGGAGGGGAGAAGAGAGGGGCAATGATGGAAGGAAGGGGAAGGGACGAGACAATGAACATGCATGAATGATGCATGGACATGGACAATGGAGAGGGGATCGACTGTGGGAGAGGGGTGGCTGGGTGGAGGGAGGAAAAGGGAAGAAAATTGGGACAACTGTAATAGAACAAACAAAAAATTTAAAAAGCTATGGCAATAAAAAATGATGACTAATAATACAATATTAATATACTCTACCTCTGCATGTTTGGGCTCAGTTGGAATCCTTCCAACATCCACTCTCTGATAGGCAATTTATTGATACAGTACCTGGTATATATTTATTGCTTTTCTAAAGTTAGATTTTAATTCTTCTCTAAGAATTTTATAATATCCCTTAAAATAATGAGACAACCATGGACATGACTTGGTTGCCTTATCCTTGAATGAGGCACTTCCTGAGATACACATAGCATGAGGTTTTGTTTTGGGAGGTTCTTGTTTTTTTGTTCTTTTTTTTTTCATGGTGAGCAGGGCCTCAAGGCCTTTCTTGGCACTCTCTATCAAAGCTAGAACCCTGGGTTGGATGTTCCTTTATTCTGAGCTAAATTCTGGGTCACATTTTGTTTCTGTTACCTGCATGGATCAGGCAACCTATAAAAAAAGGAGTCAAGAAACACTGTCTAACAATAAGAGGGACTTGTGCTCTTAAACTCTAGCAACCACCTAATGGATTGTCTCTGAGGCTGGTTAGTATTGTACTAATTTTCATTAATGATTGGAGAGGGATTGTTAAAAAATTGGGGGGATTAAGCGTGCAGCATACATCTAACAAATGGTATAATTAAAAGGAATCTGAGCTTTACTTTTGAGAAATGTAGTTTCTTTGCTATTGAATATTTTATTGTACTTAATGGCATTTAAGTAAAGCATATTAAGAACCTGGTCGTTCATTAACATATGAATAATTATACTTTATAAACTAAGTATAAATGGATGCTGAGATTTTTCCAGAGAAGGAGTACTAAGAAAATGAGCTTCAAACCAAAGAACATTAATACACACAATTTCATATTTACTACAGCTTTGAGCCACAAAAGCATGGTTAAGGAGTTTCAAACTACATTCTAAATTGAGATCCTATGTAGTGTGAATTTTAATTAAAGGGACACTTTTATCAAACAACATCGGGTGCTTAATTATGAGCATGTGTTGGGGCTACATTTTTAATATGTTTTCTGTTCTATAGTATATGATAATGTCTGAGGTTAATGTAGGTGCAGATAACATTCTGGGAGGGGTAAGAAAGGTTTTTGGCATAGGAAATCACAAGCTCTGGAAAGGGCTACTTTGTCTACTCCATAAAAAATCTGTTAAAGGAATGAACCCTAGAAGGTACATAGTGTAATTGAGTTGTTAGAAGTTAATCCCTGATACCTGACATTGTCCCCTGGAGCAGAACATTGAGAAAAACTTCAGAGGAGTGTTTAACAGCTGCATTTTAAGTTTTCACTTGAGCAATTCATTGCAGTAACACCTAATACCATTTTTTTTCCTATGAAAATTATTTTTAATCACTGGAAATATAACTTGAAATGCCCTTTACACAAAGATAGTAAATCTTTCACATCCCTTTATCTCTTTAAAGACTTAGAAATATCATTAGCTTTAAAAAATAATGTAAAGATGAATAATGAGGTGTTCAGCACTTCCAAAACCGTGTTTCAAAGGAACCAGGGTTTGAAAGAAAAAGCTGCTTGAAGAATTAAGGAGCATTATGGAGCGTTAAGAGGTCAAATGTCTAGAAAAGGAGAAAGTACTTTAGTAGACTACAAAGGCTCTCTTTGACACAAGGGCATTTACTCTTTAATATATTAGAGCAGCTTGAATTGGGAATTCTACCGGAGTTCATCAAGTAGAATTAAGGGGTCGAAAAAGAGAATGGTGAAATCACTTCAGTCAAGACCCTTATTTAGGAGTCCATTACAGAATCCTGGATCACTCCAACAATATTTTTAGACCACCTCTCTTTCTCCTTTATTTGTCCTCCAATCTGTCAGGAATAGTTCTGCCAGACTGGTCTTCTTAAAACATCACTTTCATCATGTTAGTCTCCTGGCTACATACCTACAGAAAGAAGGATGCAGCAGTTCTGTTCAGGATGAATTGAAGGTGGGGAGTTAGGGAAATTGGCAGTTAAAAAGTCAATGCAGAGCATCCCAGGCATGACACAATGAATCCACAGTGAAATTGTGGTGATCCAAATATAAAGAAATGTGCAAAGAAAGCAGATGTGAGAATGAAAGACAGAGAGGAGAAGGGGAATGGAAGAGACTTGATACCACTTGGATGTTAGAAGCAAAGGAGAAAAAACTGCAGTGGTGGGCTGGAGCCCTAGCTTGCTGTTAACAATCTGGGTGTCTTGGGCAAGCATTTAAATTCTTTGCCGTTCAGTTTCCACATTCATAAAATACAAAAATGTTGGATGTATCACTTCTTGGGTTGCTTGAGTTTTACAACTAGAATTAGTTCTTATTCAGGATTTTAGACCTCTGCAACTGGGAAAATAGTGATAGTGTGAAAAAACTTAAATCAAAAGAAGATATCAAAAGAATTGCAGGGAAAATTTTGGTTTGAAAAATTGATTCTAAAATAGATATCTTGGCTTGCAAGTGCTGACAGGGTTGTGGAAATAGTCAAGAATATTAAAAACTAATTTTGAGACTCACTGTGTTCCAGGCACTCAGAGTAAACATTCTCCTTGCCTACTTTCATGTAGTGACTTCATACACGTATTTACTGCATGAAAGAGAAAGAGTGAGAGTAGGAGAGTAAAAGCGAGACAAAGAAAGAGAACGGAGCCCATGTAAAAATGATGGGCAATTCAACATGTTAGTTCACTATTTTATTTATATGTGCCCAGAATGAGCAAGAAATGGAACATATGAATATTCTGTACCATTTTTAAAGTTTATTTTCTCCCTGCCTCTCATACATGAACAGTATTGTCCTACACACATAATTTTATATATTTTTCATACAAGCATGTACTCTAAACTCAAGCCAACTATTTGATCTCATATTCAACAAAGAAACTAGTGATCACTCCAAGACAAGAGGAACAATGGCTTTACTGATTTTATTAAGAGTTGGCATGTTGGTTTCTAATGTGGTTCCCTCCAAAGAGGAATAAGAACAAGCACACCACTTTATGGCCACAGTTAGGAGAATCCGGGAGGAAATGGAAACAAGATGGAGGAGTCTGGATTGATTAGTGCTGGGTAGGAGCTTTATCTTTGAATTTCTGGAAAATTACTTGAAAAAGTAAAAGTATGGTTTTCAGAGACTAGAGTTAACAGGGAAAATACAAAAAGAAACTTGGTTGGGGCATCTGTGAGACCCTTGTCCGATATTAAGTTAAATAACTGGGAACAAGACTGTAGATAAAAATTAAGCGAGGAATAATAAGCTTAGCAAACATATATTATCAGGGCTGAGGTGCTTACCAAAATGGGATCAGTAGAGAGAAGCCTAGAACAAAGCTGAGTCAGGAGAGAAAGTTAATAGAACTCAGGGTACAACGGAGGTTGCAATCATAACTTTGACTTTCTGCCCTTCTCTTTAATTCTTTAATAGATAGTTACCTACATACTTATGTATGCCAGAGACTTTGTTACTAATCTATTCCTTAGTCTGGATAAATGTGAATAACCTTGGGTCAGCAGTGGGTCAGCAGTCAGTTTCAAAAATGTTCATGTCTAAGCAAGTTTATGACCAAATAATTGCTACCAATAGTTTATAATCTACTTACATGTATTATCTCAATCAATGCTCTCAACAATACTGCAAGCAAGGCAGTTTTCCATTTTCCATATGAAATAACTGAGATTCATAAAGGTTAAAAATATTTACTTTGTCTAATAACTAGGTCTTATCTTCTTCCTGTGACTACATCTTTGCCTACTAAGCACTTTAGCGTGAGTGAGGTCCTTGACTTTCTTACTTGTCCACAGGCTCCTATCTTCCTCTTTCCAGATATTATTTTAAAGATAAAAATCTTTAAAGAAAAAAAGAAATAGAAACAAGACCATGATTTATACTTAATGTCTAATCTCTCTGGTGTCAAGGCCTAACACCTCTACTTTCCTTTCTCCGCCGCTACACGCCAGAGTTGGCTCCAGGGAAGTAGAAATGAGTAAGATTTACTTTCAGTTTTTGGAAATGTGTTCTAGTGGGGACAACCATATAAACAAATGAACAGAATGCAGTTTCATAGGGATTATGGCAGAAGACTTAGAACAACTGTTCTGACTTTTCTGCCCCAGTTCAACCAATAAGTACCACATCCTCCCGCCAGAAACATTTACCTCACCTTTTAATCTATGCAGCTGCTGAGGAGCCCCTCATCGAGGTGGGAGCCATGGTTCTCCCCTCTCCTCCTTTTTCCTAAGTTTGACAGCCCACCAATGTCAGGATCTGTGGCATAGCTCTCTGCTTCTTGGAACAAAAGAGACAATAATGGAGCACTATTTTACATAATTTAAATCCCCAGTGTTTTGATGGCTTGAAGGACAATAATTTGAAAACAGGTTCTAAACATTGACAATTCTGAGTTGAAGAGTAATTCTGAAAGTTGGACTCCGAATAAAAAGTTTAAGGAATAACTATTGTGTTTATAGTTTCCTTTTTGTGTATAGAAACATGTGATTGATATGTAACAGAAATCTATGTCATAGATGAAGTCAGTTAAGAAGGCCCTTAAGTAAGTGTAAGATTTAAATTCTAATTGCTAAGAAGGCATGGCATCAAGATATTAATTTGATTTCTTTTTATAATGGTGTAACTGTATCCTATAACAGATGGTCTCTTAGTTGTGATGAAATATGGATTACAAAATATTTAGTTTTGTGTAGAGTGAGTCATCATTTACACAGACACAAATTTTCATTGTTGACAAATATAGAAATAAAAAAGGTACAATAAAAGGAAGAGAAAACATCCTAAACAATCTAATGTGCACTAGGTTAACAATTAAGTATATAATTATCATCAGGAAAATTGTATTAAAATGTATGTAAAATATACAATATTAAGCAAAAAATACTTGTTTTTATCATTAACTAAATAAATACAAAAAGTTATTTTTAAAAGTAGGAAAGAGAACACAGCTGAAGGATTATAGGAGAAGGATTTAGCATAATTTATTATTAATCTTTTACTTTGCCTTAATTTTCCACAGGGTTAAAAAAAAGATTAGTTATATAGCCATGCCCAATAACTGCCTTGGAGACAGAAAAATAAACAGAAGCATGATAGTTTTGTTTTTCTTTGGAGCCTATATTCTTTAATTAATATAAAACTTATTTAAATATTAACAGTCTACAAATTTTCTAATTACTAATGAAAATTAGCTGGTCTAAGAATATTACTAATTAACCACCAAACATCCATTTATGGAAATAGCACAACTTTGTCCCATAATCAAGAAATATAACTTTGGAAAATCTGCTTGATAGCTTTCACACAATATTCCTTTGGTGCCACTAAGAATAATTTTTTTTCAATCTAATACATTCAGTATATTATCAGATCAATTTTGGACTAAAATAATAAATGTATAGTTAGTACACTCAGCTTTTATCCCATCTACCTAAATATCAGATACCTTAAAAAGTACAGAATACATGTCCTTTAGATCATTTATATTGTGTTTGTTCTATAACAAGATGATTAACTGAAGTTGAGTCAAAATTTATAGCAATGCACTTTTATATCTTGAATTTTATCAAACTAACAAACTATTTTTAATATTATTATGCAAAGAAATGAAATAAAACCATAAAAAAGTATTAAGACTATGTAATAGAACAAATGTTGAATAAGAATACATCTCACTTAATTTAGCCTATAAAATTATATCTATATTGTTAATAATGTGATTATTGACTTTAAACATATGTAGATCTCTTGTCTATTTTTTTTTAACTTCAAAGTATATTTAATTGATTATGCTGTTACAGTTGTCCCAATTTCTTCTCCCTTTGCTCCCCTCTGTCCAGTATCCCCCTTACCTCCAGGAACCCCACCCCCTTACTTCATGTCCATGGGTTATGCATATAAATTCTTTGGCTTCACCCTTTCCTATATTATTCTTAACATCCCTCTGTCTATTTTGTACCAGCCAATTATGCTTAATCCCTGCACCATTTCCCCATTGCTCCCCCTCCCCCTGCCCAGCTGCACACCCTGCAAATGATCCCTATACCTATGATTCTGCTCCTACTCTGGCTTTTGCTTAGTTTGTTTTTTTTTGTTTGTTTGTTTGTTTTTTGTTTTTAGGTTCTGTTGTTGATAGTTGTGAGTTTATTATCATTTTAATGTTTATAGTTTTGATCCTCTTTTATTAAATAGATCCCTTTAAAATTTCATATAATAAGGACTTGGTGATGATGAACTTCTTTAGTTTTACCTTGTCTGGGAAGCACTTTGTCTGCCCTTCCATTCTAAATGATGGTTTTGTTGGATAGAGTAATCTTGGTTGTATGCCCTTGCTTTTCCTCACATTGAATACTTCTTGCCAGTCTCTTCTTACCTGCAAAGTTTCTTTTGAGAAATCAGCTGATAGTCTTATAGGAACCCTTTTGTAGGTAACTTTCTTCTCTTCTCATACTGCTTTTAAGATTCTCTCTCTATCTTTAACCTTTGGCATTTTAATTATGATGTGTCTTGGTGTGGTCCTCTTTGGGTTGAGCTTGTTTGGGACTGTCTATTTCCTTCACCAAATTTGGGAAGTTTTCCTTCATTATTTCTTCACATAAGTTTTCAATTTCCTGCTCTTCCTCTTCTCCTTTTGACACCCCTATGATTCAGATGTTGTCACGTTTAAAGTTGTCCCAGAGGTTTCTAAGCCTCTACTCATTTTTTTCAATTCTTGTTTTTTCATTCTGTACCAACTGACTGTTTATTTCTGCCTTATGTTCCATATTATTGATTTGAATCCCGGCTTCCTTCCCTTCTCTATTGGTTTTGTGTAGTTTTTCTTCATTTACTTAGCATAGCTTTCACTTCTTCCCTTCTGTGTCTGCCATACTCAGGCATATCTGTCAAGTCTGTGACCATCTTTATGACCAGTATTTTGAACTCTGGATCAGTTAGATTGGCTATCTCCTCATCTGTTAAGTTGCTTATCTCCTTGTTGCTTAATTTTCCCACTGGAACCTTGATCTGTTCCCTCTTTTGGACCATACTTCTCTGTCTCTTCAACTTGAGAGACTCCTGTGTTTGCCTCTGTGTCTTAGGTAGAGCTGTCACACCTGTTACATTGTAAGGAGTGAAGCCTTAGGTATTCGTCAGTACAGGGCAATCTGTTTCACCACATTGTGGTGCAGTTTGTGGGAAAGGGGACTGAGAGGGAACAACGACTCTTGCTCAGCACTTGCCCATTTTCCAGGCACTTCTTCCACTTTTGGAATGGGACTGGCACATCCTTGTTTCCCTGGCCATGGTTCCAAGAGTGAGTGGGTCCATGGAAGTTCTAGTACAGTGGGGTCCTCTAAACAAGCAGACTCTGCTGAGAGACCAGCAGTTTCTTCCTCTGCCCCAACCCCCACTTATTTTCACAGTCAGAAGCAATGAAGCTTTATTTTCCCCGGTGCTAGAATAGTGAGCTGCAAGGTCTGGTCTGGAGCTGGGAGTGCTCCCTGGGTGTCCCTCCCTACTTTTACAATGTGTGACTGCATTTTCCGCTGGCCAGCCACAGCCATTGTTGCCACCACTGCCGCCACCTCCATACTGTCTCCTCTCTACCCTGGCTCTTCCCCTCCTACTTGTCTGGCTGAGCATTTCTTCTTTATATCTTTGTTTATTGGATTTCCACGCAGCTCAGTTTTCTGGAACTTATGGTTGTCTCCAATTTTGAGGTAGTTGTGTTCTTTCTTAGTTGTGGAGGGAGACACAATATATATACCTATGCCTCCATCTTGTCTGGAAGTCTCTTTTTTTTTATCCCATTTGTAATCCCTCTGGCCTAAAAGACTGCTGTTTTTCCTAGGGAGTATATCTTAACAGATGGACAAGAGCTATTTGGAAAGGATTGAGACTATTTTACACAGTGATAACATTATTTTGTAAATAAGATGAATTTTTTTTCAATAATTACCTCTAGATCAACTAAGACAGACCTCTTATTTTCTCCTAACAATTTTTATTTAGTTATTAAGAGTATGAGTTTTAAGGTAAGACAGTGTTGCAATGGAAATTAAACTCTGCCATATAGTTCTAAGCCTGGGCAAATTGCTTAACTTTAGTTTCATTAAAAGTAAAATTTGGTTAATTGTAAGCCTCAACTCACCTTATTTTTGTAAATATGAACTGATCCAGTCATGTAAACCGTGGTCGTGATAAGTCATAGAGCTTGGGTTCTAATCCTGCCACTGCTATCTCTAATTTACAATGAGCTTCTGGATGATTCTGATCTATTCTATGCCTCTATTTCCTCATTTATAAAATGAGAGAAATAATTTTACTTATATCTCATTGGATTATTTTGAGAATTAAATGAGGTAATATATGTAAAGATTGGCTATAAATGCTAACACTGTACCTGGTGCCAGGTAAACATCACATAAATATTAGCTATGCTTGGCTAGTTTGCTGTCTACAGGTATACAGCTTAATCCAATCAGCTAGACCAAGAAGGGTTGGAATCAAATGGCTTTCACAAAACCAGATCTTACCTTCAAAGTTACTTGTCTGCTCTTTCCTGTGTGGGTGACTTTCTCTCACTTTCTCATCATCAAGCCTTGCTAGTTTCCTCTGGATTTTAACTGATATCCATGAACTTGACCTCTTGCCTGGAAGGTCAGTGATTGATGCATACTTATCTGCTGATATTTTCAGTCTTCACCATGTTTTGTATTTAATGTGTCCTAGATCTCTCTTTGTTAGGAAGCTTCTCAATAAATATTACACAAATAGTTTACAGTTGTGTCGAGTCTCACAGTATTTACTAAGCTCTTCTCTGCTCATGAGAGGGGCAGACTTTTATTCTTAAGTTTCAAGTTACTTGATCGATAAGCTAATGAAAGTATAGGATTATACAAACTTCTCATAGTAATGATGAAAATGTAAAATTATAAGAAAACACAACCTGATAACTCTTTTAAAGTTATTGAAAAGTTAAGAGAACATTTTTACTGCATTGCAATTTTATAAATTACGAAATATAGGTTTAACTGATTGCTGAATTTGTGAGTTTGTAGAGTTGCTCAAGATTCTGGGTGCACTTGTGAATTTGAATTAAGTTCCATGACAAGGAAAACATAACATAAATCATTATTGATAGAATGAAAACACACAATTCATATAACACTTTGCACTTTATAAATCACTTTCTCAACTGTTATCACAATTCAATGTTTCTTTACATAGTTATTGAAGTCACATTATTTAGGAGTCAAAATATTTCAAAACACTCAAAGGCAATTAGTATGATTTCAATGTAATGTGATGGAAAGACATTTATTAATGCATGCTTTATGCCATTATTAATTCTGTTCACAGAGGGGAGAAAGTAGAAACTGCTTGGAATCAGAGATTAGAACAAATAAAACAGGGAAAATCCTATTTCTTTTTTCAACAAAAACCTACTCACATAATCTTTTTCCCCTTTATTTAATTTTTGGAATGTAGGAGGGAGAAGCACAAACTGGCAGGAAGAGGGGAAGAATATGCAGAGAGGTTAGGAGGAAAGCAAGTTACATTCAGAGAGAGTTTGGTTCCTTTTCTGAAGATAGGTGTTGAGAAGACAAAACCGAAGTTTATTTCTCTTTCTCCCATCTCTGCTCTGCAGTTTCTTGCAGTTCACAAGAGCATGATGCCAATGATTCTTTTTTGAGACACCAATGCTTGACCTTTAACTGTCATGTGACCTTTACAGCATTTGACCTAGATAATATTAATTGACATTATTCTGGCAGTGATGGACCTGTAGTAATTTCTTTCTCATAGGATCAGAGATAGACAGTGTCTTAATGCTTTCTGTCTCTACCACACACACTGTCTTTCAGTCTATCTTTTCTCCTTTCCCTCTCTTCTTTCTTTCCTCTTCCTTGATCCCTGTCCCAGAATACTTTTATCCTGTATTCCATGACCTAAACTGAAAGTAACTCTTAGTTGGAGTACATGACCTTAAGCGTAATTCATTCATATTGACATCTTTCTTATTCATAGACAATATTTTTAATAGTTCACATTTATCACTTATTTTCAAACATATGTAAGTTATGGCATTATTACCATTTTATCTTTGTCAATATTTTTTATTAATATTTTACATGACTTATATGATGCATTTAATAAGTTGTCCATCATCACCAAGCTAATACTTGATACAACCAGAGTACTGGAGTTAAGAGAATGGCTACTAAGAAAAATCCATTAAGACCAAGGTGTCCCTTTATTAATTAAGCAAAGCAGCAAGAACGAAGAAGCCCTCTGTGTCAGTGGAAAACTGGACTATAAAATGGTGTAGTAGCCTGTTCCAAAGGCAGAGCTGCCCAGTTAACAAGCAGAGTTATGAATTGCGTTGTTCTCAGTAAAAACACTTGACTTGAAGCTGGAGGTTAGCAAGAGTTTTGTAGTTTAGAATGGGCATATGGAGAAGCTATTATCTTTGATTTTATCACTGTTTTTGTTGTATAAAAAGACTAGTTTTGATGCAATAAAAATGAAATTCAGTGCATTGAATTTATCTTAATAAATAAATATATTAATATATTCTAACATTTTAAATTGCAAAAATGCCATGTGCTTATTTTAAAAAACATTGAATTGAACATTACCAAATTTATAACATTGTAAGAGTCTTCTCTTTTTCTCTCACCTAATTTCACTCCACAAAGGTAAGTAACTGCGGTTATTGACTTGGTAAATATCCTTCTAGATATTTTCTGTGCTTATATAAACACACACACACATGGGACCACCCTAAACTTAGTAACATGCAAACTTATTGTTTTCACTTCATACACTACGAGTATTTTTCCATATATATACAAATATTTACCTCATTCACTTTAATTATTGTTTCTTCCCATCATATAATATAATATAACTCATTTAATTAATATATTATTGTTGAATGCCTATGTTACACAGCTTTTGTTGCTATTACAAAAATGTTGCAGTGAATATTCTTGTATAATAAATTATTTTAATATTGTATATCTGTGGATAAAGTAAGATAAGTATAAATTATTGTATTAGGGTAATCACTAATATTTTCAATGTATCTATATCCTGCCACTTTGCAGTTTAATCTGTGAAGATGAAGTGCACACACAGTGGTACTTTTATAATAAAAGTGGTTTTTTGTACCATTGCAGGCAGAGCAAACTTGCACCAAAAGTTCCATATACCTGACAATTTTGATTAACCTCTCTGTGATATTGTCAATAAAAGAATGTGTCAAACTAGGCCATGTATAATTTAAAGTTTCCAAGTTATCATTGAGATCATTCCTTTTTTGTTTCTTCAGGGCTGGGCGGGGACTTTATGGTATTGACAGTATGCCAGATCTCCGTAGGAAAAAAACTTTGCCTATTGTACGAGATGTGGTAAGTCACTTCTGTTAAGTTCTCTTTAATTGCATGTGTTGTCCATGTATTTGTTAGGTGTCATATTATCCTTCTCATTAAAAACATGGCCTATAAATATTTCATTGAATAGAATATATAAGCAGTTGGATTCTAGCAAGAGTTATATTTATTGTTTCTTTAAAACCTATTAATGGAGAAAATAGCTCTAACCTTTTGACAGCTCTAGATATTAACTAAAATCACAAATGGAGTTAAAAATCACTCTATAATTGAGTAAAAAACAGTCCTGCAGGCTGCCAAGCAAGCGGCTGCAACTGAGCTTTGATGTATTTGGTATTATGAACGACCATAAGTTTAATTTGCAGTTTAAGGCTTGATTTCATCTTCTTCACCTTAACTCAGTAGACTTTAACACTTATAAAGCAAGCAAATAATATTACTCATTTTATTCTACTATATTAAAATCAAGTCTAGCCAAATTAATAAGCTATTCCACTGTCTAAAGAAAACCATGACTCCCAAGTCATTATAACTTTTACTAGCCCTGAACTTAACTCTGAATAACTCAAGCTCTCCTTATAATAAGATATGCTGGGGAATGTCTAGAGATGCAAAGAATTAATAATACTCTGTATATTATAAAAATAAATAGTCCATCACCATGAAAAAGAGTATTTTCTGCCATCTACAATGTTTTCACATTTTTTTCTGGAGGCATATTCTTAATAGTTTATGCCATGAAAATATATTTTCTCCCAGAGAAACCCAAATTTCCTGATATCATTAATTTTTAATTTTGCTATGTAGACCTTCATACGAAAGCCATCACTTTGGTTTTAAAGTGGAAAAGATAAAATCATGACTGAAAAATCCTGTACTGAGAAGCATGACATGTCTGTTCTATTAGCTCAGAATCTTGCCATTATAGTGTGGATGTTCTTTTAACATGTTAAGCTTATTTAACATTGTTATACTCTTTTTTTCCCCACCTTTCTTATGTCTGTTACTTACACTTTGTTTTCTCTGACACATGGGATCTTCAGGCTATGGTAAGTGATTTTTTATTTATTTAATTAATATTTGCCAATTTTCTCAAGTGTAAAATGCAGTTATTCATGAGCTAAAATGGGACAAGAGACATACAAAAATAATAAATTTGGGTTCACCAAGACTTTAACATTGAGTTCAGTTATGATAGACCAACTTATGTAAACAGATTCAAATACAGACTAAAATAAAACAAACATTATTTTAGGGACAGTAGTTATCAGAGATGGAAGATCATCTTGGATAAACCGTGGGGTGTAGGCCCTACATAGGTTAACACGGTAGGGGTGGAGATGGGTGGAGAGTAACTTCTTCACTTCAGATTGTGGTGAACTTGATCTGGGTGCATGGCTTTGTATTAGCTTCAAGGAGATATATTTATGACCAGATGCATTATTTCACTATGAATTCCTTTTGCTCCTAATGAGAGACCAGCGTTAATATTCCAATTTAGAACTTCTGATTTCTGAAGTTTTTTATAGTACTGTTGAGTTCATTATATTGCATATGTCTTCAGTAGGAGCAGTATAATGGCTCTATTTTACAGGGGAAATTAAAGGGAGTTGATCTTAGTTAAAATCACCTAAGTTTCCAGACTTGAGTGAAAAAAACCAATCTGGGTGTCCTGTTTTTAAAATGGACTACTGGAAGAAAATATCATGGCTAGATGTGCAAGAAGATTACAGAAACTCTGAACAGCTCAAGAACCGTGTAGCTCCAACAATGATTCAGGGCCATCGCGCACATCAGCTGCCTCTGTACCAAATGTCATGTTTTATGAACGAATGTCATCATGACCACCTTGGGAGAAAATATCCTACAAGCTGCTTCCAGCCTGGAAGCCATGAGCTGATTACGCTGCCTTGCTGAACCTCAGGTTTCTCATCTGTAAAACGTAGAGGTTCAGTTTGAAGATCTCTTTTAGTTTTAACGTTCCATGATTCTACATTCTGGATTAACTGGCTGACTACTAAAAATGGCAGGTCCCTGTTGACTCAGACGTGAACAATTGTCTGTATACTTACATTTTTACATTCTGTTGCATAGTCACCTCATGTACCAATAACTCATAATTCTGTTTATTTTAGACCCTGGCTGCCCGGAAATCTGGACTCTCCCTGGCTATGGTGATTAGGACATCACTAAACAACGAGGAGCTGGTGGGTGCAAAGTTGATTACTATGTGTCCGTCATAGTCTAGGGAAAGCCATTCTGTTCGATCCACATGTTTGTAATATTTGTTCCACCATTCCAGAAATAACTGGCAGCATGGGAGGAGTCTGACCCTAAAACAAATTTCTTCTGGGCCTCAGCTTCACTGTCATACAAATTATCCTCTGCAGCTCAAATGTGCATGTACTGTCCCATCTCTAGAAATGCTGTTCTATCCTGATGCAATTTAGCTTTTATCCTCCCCCTGAAAAAAATCCTGCTAAATTTTTGCATGGTTCAAATTTTGCGTCATTTATGAGGCTTTCCCCAACATCCTTCTTCCCATCTGGCTGAGTTTCCTGCTCTTGGCTTTTTTAGCATTTAATCACTACCTCCATAGGGTAATATAGTTAAGAGTGAGGGCTGTTTGGGGTGAGTCCCATCTGTACCACAAATTAATCATTGTTGTAGCTGGCAAGTTAGGTAACTTCTCTAAACCCAAGTTCTTTCATCTTTATAGTAAGATAATAAGAAAGAGAATTAATGGAGTGGATACATGTTTAACACCCAGCATAGCCGAGGATATAGTAAACAATAAATACAATATGCTGTTTTTATTATTTTTGTTATTACAATTAATTTTATTATTTTGTATAAACCTTTCCTTTTAGATTGATATCCCTGAAGGTAGCATAATATTTTGTCTGTTGTTCTTGTCAAATATTTTCATTTATATTGCTTAGTACACTGTCTGGCATGAGGTAGAAGCTTTGTAATTCTTGCTGAATGAAAGAGCCAATTATAAGGTACAAGTACGCTGCAAATATCTAGGTCAGGGATTCTTAAATTTGGCTCATCAGATTCACTGGGGGGAGCTTTAAAACATACCTATGTTTGGCTCTCATTCCAATTGATTCTGATTTAATTGACTTCAGGTGTAGCCTGTGTATAGGGGTTAGCTTTTTAAAACTCTCCCATGATTCTGTTGTGCAGTGGGTGTTTTGATATTTAGCTCTATCCTGCATAGCAGCTGCTGAAGCTTTTATTCGAGACAATTTATCTGTGCCCCTTTTCTCTTTCAGTTTTAGCAACTTTGTCATTCTTATAGAACAATTTTTTTTGCCAAAAATATTATTTTACTTGTTATAAACTTCTATACACTTGACATTTAAACACCATTATTTACATTTATTTTTCTCATTCTTTTCTTCCTGTTATTGTCACCTTTCAAAAGCCAACATGTCCCAGGTCTTATCAGCAAACTCCCCAATCCCAATATAAATCAGCAAAACAATACATGTTCATTTGAATATATGGGTGCTACAGCAAGTTAAAACAGTTTTGATTATGTCACAGGATGAAAACAATGTGACTCCTTTCCTAGGGTTATATGATGCCATCTAATATTTTGAGTGTAGTTTGGATTCAAGAGAAAGTAAACATCCTCTAGTGTATGAGAAAACCCCATATTGCTTGCTAATTTGCCAAATATCTAGTCTTTTGCTTTTGAGGAAATAATTAAGTTCAAGGATTTTTATTGATATATTCTTACACTATTCCTTTCTTATATTTTTGAAGTACAAATACTCATTTCTATGAAAAGCTAAGATGATGCCAATAGAAACAGAAGGATTATTGCTACATTTTCTAAGGGTCTGACAGAGAGCATACCCTCACTTTATGGTTAAATTAACTATTGATCTACTTTTCATCTACTTAGTTATCATTTTACTTCTTTAGTTTCAGAAGGCCAGTATAAAAGACTTTTTCTGTGTGGATGTTGAGTAGATAAGTAGCATCCATCAGCTCTCTCTCAAATCATAAAACCCATTTCTCTGGGGCTCGTGTCTCAAAAAGTAAATGAAATATGACTGCTGTACAACAAGCATATTAAATGTCATTCTTGACATGCTATCACATGAATTCATTACATGGGCAGCTAACACAAATGCCGAAGAGCATAATTTCCACTTCTTGGTGCTGCAAGTGTTCCTAGGCACCCTCAGTGTGAAATGATGAAATATTTGCCTTCACATAAAGGGAAATGGCTTGGCCATGTAGAAAATATCAAATGTTAGCATGTCTATTTTCATTGATGAATGTATGGTAAAAAGCTCGGGCATCTGCTCCAAAGAAGGAAAGTGCTATAAAGTCTGATGCAAGACGACAGCGGGTCAGCAGTGCAGCCCCCATGAACACTGTTGGCAGTGGGAGAAGCACTGCCAGGTGTCCCTCCATCACCAGTTCCGACCCACCCATGAGGAATTGTGGGAGCCAACTGGGAGTCTCAGTCTAACAAACCCTGAAGGACTATGGTTTCTGAACACTTCTATCTGGCTTAATAACACAAGAAGGGATAACAATCTAGTATCCAAAAACTGCAACAATAGCCTGCCTGGCACTGTGCTGCCCAGCTTTGCTTGCTTTCAGTGTGAGTTTCCTAGTTGTGGACCCAATGGTGGGGCAATCAAAGTAGGTCCATTCAAAATTAAATATTAATTGACTACTATACATCAAACATTGTTTCAGATTCTGGATATAAGTCTGTGAACAACTCAGCTAAAAATCCCTGCTGTCACAAGGCTTTAATATAACAGTGGGGGAGCCCTGGCTGCTGTGGCTCAGTGGATTGAGCGTCAGCCTGCAAGCCAAGTGTCGCTGATTTGATTCCCAGTCAGGGCACATGACTAAGTTGCACGTCAGGTCCCCAGTTGGGGGCGCGAGTGAGAGGCAACCACGCAGTGATATTTGTCTCCCTCACTTTCTCCTTTCCCCTCTCTCTAAAAATAAAATAAACAAATAAATAAATTATATATATATATATATATACATATATATATATATATGTATATAAATAACAGTGGGGGAGCTGACAGAGAACAGACTGATGGTTGCCAGAGGGGAGAGCAGTTGGGGGGCTGGGTTAAGAGAAATGCAGATTGGTAGTCACAACACAGTCATGGGGATGTAAAGTACAACATAGGCAATATAGTCAATAATATGTGGGGTGTCAGGTGGGTACTCGAAATATTGGGGGATCACTTTGTAAAGTATATGATTCTCTAACCACTGTGCTATGCACTTGAAACTAATACAAAATAATATTCAATGTAAACTGTAATTGAAAAATAAAATTTTAAGAATATATATAGTGGTAGGGGAGGGGAGCTACTATGTTTTGTAGCCAGTATTGCTATAGGTCATGATGGAAACTTCTGTCAGACAAGAGTGTTTAAACTAAGACAGACTCAGATGAGGGTTATGGAAACTCAGGTAGTGAGGAATATGTTCACCAAGCATAAAAGGGATTCTAGAGCCCTGTTTTTTTTCTATGTGGGTTTATGACCTAGTTTCCCAGTTTGATCTATTGGCATCCTTCCAGGATTTGTTAGTTCTACAAAAGGGTTGGTTAGTCTAGGAAAGTGCAGGTTCTTCTTTCAATAATAGGGTTCAGGCCCATTAAAAGGGATTTAGAGAACCAGGTGTGGGAGTAATCTGAAGATCAGACCTGGGTCCTCTTCCTAGCATGACACTAGAGGGATAACATGGAAGGTTGAAGCAGGTCAGAACACCTATCTAGTCTGGGATTCAATCCAAAAGTGTAGGCTCACAGACACTCGGGTTCTTAGGACTATTGCTCAGGAACAGGAGCCTTTTCAAGCCACATGGACAAGTGCTGAAGTAATATGGGCCAGAGTTAGAATCTCAGCTCCTCTTCTTACTTCCTCTGAAAACTTGTTTCTTATCAATACTTTTTGATTTCCTGAGACTCGTTTACCTCATCCTTAACATGAAAGTAAAATACTTATCTCACAATTTGTGAGAATTAAAAAAATAAAATGTCTTGCCAGGCAGAGCAGGTGGCAGTCATGGAAGTGGGGCAGGGACTCATATTGAGGTATGATATCACCCAATACAGGAAACTAAAGAGCAACACAAACAAACGAACTAAATAGGCAAAGACTAGAATAGTAGTCAGTAGAGGGGTGGGGGGAGCGAGAGAAGGTGGATAAGTAAGGGAAGGGTCAGGTCAAGGAACGTATATGAATGACTCATGGACATGGACAACGGGGAGGGATATAATTGTGGGAGAAGGGATTGGCTGGGAGGGGGGAGTAATGGGGGAAAAATGGGACAACTGTAATTGAATAACAACAACAGCAACAACAAAAAAAAGAATAAATGCCAAGTTCAGTGCTTCCTTCCCTGTCACCTTTATAGCCAAGGGTCAGATTCCAGGGAGTACTGATTTGGGAACACCATAATGACACAAATGTAAAGAATATCTTGTTTACAAGTATTGCTATTGGTCCTACTTTGTCCTTTTCCAAAACAGCTCAGTGTTTGGCTTCAGATAGATGTTGGTCCAGCTTCACCACTAGCTGTGGAAACTTGAGCAAGTTATAGGAACTCTTTGACCTTGATTTTCTTATATGTTTGCTAATTATATAAGATTTTTGCATCTATGTTCCTAGGTCAAATGGCCTATAATTTACTGTGTATTGAGCAATTTGGGCATCAGTAGTAAATTAGCTTCATAAAATAAGTTGAGAAGTTTTCCTTCCTGTCCTTTACCTGGGATGGTTTGCATGATGTAGGTGTTGCTATACCTTACAAGACTAGCAAAATTTGCCACTAAAATCATCTTTTATTTAGGGGAGCTATTTGACTAATAAATCAATTTTTTGCCGTTATTTGTTGTTGTTCTTTTACAGTTGTCCCAATTTCCCCCCCATTGCTCTCCCCTGTCCCACCCACCCACATCTGATTTATTTAATATAATAATTTTATCCATGTTCTTTAAACATTTATCTTTGAGTCAGTTTTAATAATTTTTTTAGAAAGTTGTCCTTTTTTCTAAATTTTCTAATTTAACCATCAAATTATTCATATAATCATATTATGATGTATAAACACTAGTGCTGTTTTATGATTATTTACTAATATTTTCTCTCTTTTGTGAAGTCAGTGCTGCATGAGATTTCTCTGGCATTTGTTTTGTTGATTCTGAAGTGTTTATCTATTTCATTTATTTCTGCTCATCATACTTAGTTCAATTCTCTCTTCTCTTTGTACTTATCCTAATGTTACTTTTAGTAACTTTTAAGTTGAATATATAGTTTATTAATTTTGATTGTTATCACCAATTGTATTTTAACTTAATTTTATTTTTTCTAACATATGCATATGCATTTATAGTTATTCATATTCCTCTCAGTACATTCTAGGTGCATCAGACGAGTTGTATATATAAAGCTTCTACCGTTAAGATATAATTATTTCATAAGTGATTCACTGATTAGTATTTTGACTCATCAATTATTTAGCAAGTTTTTTAAATCTTCCAACAATAGGTCATATGGACTTAATTTTTGTTACTCAATTACATTCAGAGAATATGGACTGTATATTCAGTCTTTAGTATTTAACTGAGAATTGTTTAATTGCTTAGTATATAATCAATTCTGTAGATATCCTATGAACTTCTTCTGATGGGTACATTAATTTTGTGAGCTCTATATTACTGATAAATTGTTTCATTCAGTGTTGCTAATAATATCTCTTCGAAGCTTTTTCCATAAAATATATTCTATGTGATACTAATGTAGCTATATTAGATTGGCAAGGTCAGTATTTCCCTGATACATTTTCTAGCCCTTTAAAAATTTTTTAAATATTTTATGTGTATCTCATAATACATAGCTTAATTTTCAAATTCAATTTGAGAATTTATCTTATAGATGAATTCATTCAATTTACAATTATCATAATATCTTGAAGCTTTGTGCTATTTCTTTTTAAAAATTTATTTTGTCTTTTTATTTTATCTCTTCTCCAAGCTTCTTTTGTATATATTGAGTTGTCATTATTTTCCCTCTTCTCCATCAAATAGATTAAAATTTTCTATACTATTTTAATATAGTTAATACATTTCTTAAATGTTTAATAAACATGCTTCCTAAATTTTAAAGTTACTAATTCTCTTCTGAAAAAAATAATAAAGATGTGAAAATGCTTAGGCTCTCATTATTACCGTGAATGCTCACATTAGGAAGAAGGCAAGTCTAAATACTATGTCTGACAATGGTCTGAAAACTCCAAATTCCTAGCCCATGTAGGTTAACTGAATTCCAAACATAACTCTCATGTTTCCACTGAAACAACTTCTGTAATTCTGGCATCAGTTCCTTTTTTTCTTTTTTATTCTGGGTACCTGGGGAATCTATTTCTTTTCATCTTTTTTACATATCAAAAAAGTTTTCCCAATACTTCTGTAGAAAGCTATCTTAACTTAGTCTGCCATGTTGCCAATTCCAAAATGTAAAATAAATGTAGTAATATTTCTAGAGCAACTGTTGGGGAAGTCAAATAAGATAACAAATAGAACAACAATTTTTGACACATAATTGTGTTGTATTAGTTAATATTTTTTTCACTGTTTTTACCGTAGAATTTTCCATGACTCCATGGCTGACTTTGCATGGTCACACAAGAGAAGAGTGGAATGGGTTCACCCCCTGCCCTCTCTTCCTTTTATAATATCTAAACCCTTATTCCTGATCTTTCATGGCCTCTGTTAGAATATTTTTAAGAATGCAGTCTCTAACCCAACTAATACAAGTTACTTTCCATGTAGAATCACTAAAGGTTCCCCCAATGGAGGAATTCACATTATTTCTGGCCTCATATTTAGTGTAATAAATTACTCATCTCATATCACCTCCATTATTTATATATGCACTTTTATTAAAAGTTTGAATGAAAGAAAAACTGGTACTTATAGTACATGACAAATCTATCCTAATTAGTTTTCAGACCATGTTCTGTCGTAATAGAAGGCACATCCTCTATTGTATTCTCTCTGAATTATTGGATCATCCACTTTATCATTGTTCTGCCCTTTTTTATTTGGATTCACCCCACAAGTTACTTAAGTCAATGATAATTAGTATCTTTTATAAAACAATACAAGCAAAAACAACTTAATAGTCTTCCATGAATAGGCACATAACTTTTAGTCTCTGTATTTTTTCCAACAAAAAAAAAATTGAGTAATTTTAGCTTTTATAGTCAATTTTATGTGATGATTCTGATGAGTAAATTAGTCCTGAAATTCTGTTTTTATACTCAGGAACAAGGAGTGTGGAGAAAAATAGTTTTACAATTGTTTGCATGGAAAATGATATAATAATCTATAATTAATAATACAAGAATAAACTCTTTGTTTCACATACTTGTAATTGTAAGCCTATGTTTGTTCCACACTGTATTCTACCATTGTTCTGTCTTCATATTTATAACAAATTTTAAAGGTCACATGGTACCTAATCTTTGCTCTGAAAATATTTTTGATGACTTTGTCTAGAAATAATAAAATGGTACCTAAAGGATAGCAAATAGTTTTTTTTTCTAAAAAGCATGCATCAAGTACACACACACACACATACACACAAGCTTTAAAACAAGAAGCATATTTTTTTCTTAGTATTATCAAAATAAGACTTTTTTAATATACAGATGATTTCCATAATCCTATGAAGGAAACCCACAGAATGAAGAGGAAAATAGACCTTCATTAGTAAAGTCACTGGTTAACATAGTAGAGGAAAAACAGAAAAGCCTCTATGGCAAATCGAGGTAGATCAGCTTTGTTCCTGTTTTAGGTGCTAACAGTCGGTAGATTGGAATATTGATGGTCTAAAAACACCAGTCACTGCTCTTGGCAGGAAGCCTGATTGCTTTCTTTCTCAGACTCATTTTAATTTTCTCACATATAAAATGAAATTAATTTCCTTCCAGTGTCCTAATTGTTCAAAAAATGATAGATTAAGGCAGCTCACCTCAAATTCCAATTTATTGGGTCACTTTTTAACAAAATATTTGTCTAGAATATGAGTATTCTCCACTTTGTAGTCTACAGGTTGTACTGAGCTTCAAAGGCTTATCAGAGTCAAATCATTTCTTACCCTCATTCCTACAGATTAAAACAGTGTCTAAACACAGTAAAAATTGTCTCCTTTTCTGGAATCACTTTCTTAACGTAAAAATGTTTTTGCTTTTTCCTAACTGCAAAAGGCTTCCACTTTATCTATAAATAGAAAAAAAAGATACAGACTATTCCTGACTTTGAAAAATTAAATTGAAAATTTATTTAAACATTTTTATACTTGAATTTTATAAATTATTTTACAATAAGCATGTACTGTTATAATCAGAAAATACAAATATTTTAGAAAATAATATGTTTGTTCTAGAAGATTTGAAAACTTTAGAAACATTTAAAATAGATTAGCAGCAAATCTCCCAAATTTCTGAATTTACTTTGTCCTTGGGGCCAATTCCAGTAATTATGGCTCTTCTTGTTTTGGGGACCATCCTTTCCAAATGTTTGGTTCCTGATTTACCTAGGCCATAAATCCTCTCATGATAACATACTCCTATCCTTTCATTTCAGCTAGGATCCCATTAACTATACTTACCTCCCTTTTTGCCTGCTCAAAATGCTGCATTTAAAAAAAATGTTCTCCTCTCTTTAATGAAACTCCTAATGGTGAGTTACAGACTTCCATTTCCCAGGGCCCATGGCTAATTTTAGGGTTTCCCTTGTTTTGTTTTGTTTTGTTTTGCCCCTTACACTTTTTGCCTTATTCCAAAAAATCCCACACTCTCAATCCTGTCTTATTTTGCTGCCTAGAAAGCACCACCTTTCCTCCAAGGTGCAATATGCCTCTGAGGTGTAAGAATCCCTTCCCATAAGATTGATTCTTATAAGTGTTTCTTAAATATTCATTTAACATGTTTTTAAACTGACCATAATTCCATCTTACGCTTTGCAGAAGTAAGAAATGTTTTTCTTTCATTTATTTTACAGTAATATTCAATATACCCATATCTCAAAAATCAAGAATGACAAAGATTCATATTATCATTTCCTTAAGACTAGGAAAACATATTCTCTAGTAAATTATTGAATGTTTTCCTCCAGCTTCTATAGCTTTTAAATTTATTTTAATGTCCCATTCAATTGATTTTCAATGTGCTGTTTAGTAAATTTTCCGTATTTCTTATTTTTTGAAATTAGTTTCACTCTCCTTTCATAAAATGGTTCATGGTTTCTTAACCAAATCAAACCAAACAAAACAAAACAAAGCATTTCAATGAAATCTTATCAGTTGTCTATCCAGAATTATTTTGTTTTTTTCAGCTTGTTTAAATTTTTAGCAAGTGTTCCCTATATGTATTACTACTAGTATAACCTACAGATTTAGAAGACTGATTATATATCACATCAATTCAATAAAAGGAAAATGAACATTGGGATTAAAGTATATTAATCATTTACTTAAAATATAAATTTATGTTTAAAAATAACTTTTTGCTCAACTCTACTTTCTAAGTTCATATGTATTTCCTACTTCTTTGTGCTCAGTAACAGACTCTTGTGTTAGGATTACACTAGGACCTTGGTTCTTAAACTTAAATCATTCTGGAAAACTGTTTGAGAAGCAATTTGTTCAAAAAAACTGTTTTTTTCATTTGTCAACTGAGAGACAGATGATTGATCATACAGGTATCAGCATGAAAGGGCTGTAAGGTAGAGAATTGAGACCCAAAGTTTTTTAGTCAACCGAGACATATTTTCTGTGAACAACTTGGCTGAGACTCAAATTATTCAAGAACCAAGATGGTAGAGAACTGAGGTTTGACTGAATTATTTTTTTCCCACTAAATCAAACAACAAATCATCTGCTATGGTTACAGATATAACTAAATTCCCTCCTTATTTTTTTAGCTAAATCAAAAATGTTACCTTAAGCACGTACACACACACACACACACACACACACACACACACACACACACACACACACACATCTTCATCTGTTCAACCCAACTAGAACAAAGAACTGTGTTTGGATAGCTCATGGAAACTCTCTCATGCCAATTCACTTTAATAACATAGAAGATACCCACTTTTCTAAGCAGTAGAGGGGGAGCAAAGATAAATAATACATGCTCCTAATTCTAAAAGAACTCTTAACAGTTCTTTGCAAGATATCTTCATTATGAAGTGAACCCAAGAAATTTACTTGGCATAGGCTACTTTTAAAAAATTATGGATCCAGTTGTTATGTCTGTATAAACCCTAATACAGGGTCTCCCACTTGAGTTATTCCCCTATTTGACCATACTGCTGCTCTGTAGACTCACTTGAAGCATAAAGAGCTTTGATCAGACCCTCATGAGTAGCAAGGCTGAATCTTGCTGTTCAAAGTTAGAGAAATTGTTAGTAAAGCTTAACTCCCTAGCAGGGAATCTCCTAATACCAATATCAAACATATTCTCAGAAAACACACAATGAGAAAAATGTAATAATAAATGGAAATATGCTGTTACCGTACTGTGGAAATGAAAAAGAATGGAAAGTTGGTCAATTTAACATTGTGGGAAGATACTCTGAAATGAGTTTTAAGAATGATAAATGCAAGACACAAATACCTCCTTTTTAGCATTGCTTATCAAATAGGCTTTTACAGGATTTATGTAAATATACATTTCTGATGTATCAGGCAATTGTGTGAAATTATCTAAATGTAACTTCAGAGAATGCTAGTCTTTTTCTCAGGAAGTCAACTGCATAGTGGGATATGAGAAGCCTAGAGAAGAACTCTAACAAGTCTCTTTTTCTATTGACTTATAGTTGTTGATTGAAAATCCATTACCAATATTAATACTTAGCATTTACTTAGTGTTTTGAAGTACATCTTCAAAGAATACCTTAGATAGGCAAGGTAAAGAGGAAAGTGATGTTTAGAGAACTTAAATCTCTCTGCAGATTACCAGACTCTTAGAAGAGTATTCATTCATTTCACAAAAGAAGTGTCATACCCCTACTATGTACCAAGGACAATGATAGGCATAGGGAATATGTTTCATCTACTTTACAATTTTACCAAGAACCAACTTAGACTAAGGATAGTAATATAAATTCTTTTTTAAAAATTAATGTTTCCTGAGAACCAATTTCAAACCAGAGACTGGGTTAGGCTCTGAGTATTGATAATAGTTTTGAACAAGATATGTCTCACTTTTGTCTTTATGGAGTTTACAGTATAGCTGGGACATAGTCATTGTCAAGTAATTCGAATTCTACAGTGCTGTGAAAGAAGCTCGTGCAATAGTAGAGCCCAGTGCAATTTGGAAAATTAGGGAGTCCTTTGAGTTCAAATAATTGAATTGGGCCCTAGATCACTGAGGGAAGACTAAGTCAGCAGTTATTGTGCTTACTGTCATCACTTAAGTCAGTAATTAAGGGACTCTTTCAAAATAGCATTTTCAGGGAAAAGTGATACAGTGGTTCATATCATGTCGAAATTTTCCAGATCTACTTACTTGGCTTGCATTAGTAACTTCTCTCTTCTTCACAGAAAATACATGTCTTCAAGAAGACCTTGCAGGCATTGATCTACCCCATGTCTTCCACTACCCCACACAATTTTGAGGTCTGGACCGCTACAGCACCCACCTACTGTTACGAGTGTGAAGGGCTCCTGTGGGGCATTGCCCGGCAAGGCATGAAGTGCTTGGAGTGTGGAGTGAAGTGCCATGAAAAGTGTCAGGACCTCCTAAATGCTGACTGTTTGCAGAGTGAGTACTTGGTTAGGCTGAAGAAGTGGGTTTGAAGAGCCTACCTTATCCTATGTGTTTATAGGTTAGTCCTCTTCAGCTCTTGCTGGTTTTCAATAAATCCTGACTTTCCCCTTCTATCACTTATGCAAAGAAACACATACTGCCCATTCAGTCATATAGTTGAACTTGATATAATTCCTAGTATTGAACTCACTCAGCACAATTAGATTCCTCAGAGTGAGTACCTACAGCACAATTGCACTCACATCAAGCAGAAAACTTTAAAGTGACTCCCAATCTATTTTCTCATGTTACCTCAAAATAGCCTCATGTAGTAAGTAGGAATACGTAGAGTCATGTTCCTCAAACAGGGGCTAAGGCACACCCCTGTGATTATAGCATCTGGAATTCTTTGCCAAGATTATTGGGGGTCTGATTGAAGAAGCCATGTTCTTCTCCATCCCATGCACAGGCCTTGGGATTGGGAAGTCTTGTGTTTGAATGTCAAAGACAAATCTAAGTTACCAGATACGTAACTTGGAGCAAAAATTTTAACTTCTCGGGGTTTTATTTTCTTCCACCAAATGAAAAGGAATAATAAAATTTATTTCAGAGGGTTATTGGGAATACTGAATGAAGTAGTCTCTGCTAATAGTCTGGCCCATAGCAGTTGCTCAATGAATCTGAGCGGCCCTTCCAAACTTTCATGCTTCCAAATAGGTATATATTGCATGCCAACCTTCACCACATACCTTAAATTTTCTATTTCCAATTTTTTTATACTGATACTTTAGATTAGATCTAGAAATGCAAAACATCACACTATACATTACATATTACTAACTTTTCACTGCCTCATTTATTTGGTCATGTATGCTGACCTTAAATTATAAAAAAGCATTCATTGCCAAAGAATATATTCAAACATGGACTTTCATTTGCAAATATTTTTTTTACTTCTAAATGTTGTTCCCTCTGTTTGTTATTTATATAAATGCAGCCAATGTAAGGTTCGTGGGTTGCCTGAAATTGAGATGGAACAAAGGAAAGTGCCAAAGTACAGATTAAATAAGAAATGTTTTCACAGCTGTCTTTTGTAGTATAATAGAAACATACATTCTGCAGTTTTCTCTACCTGATTAGTATTCTCCCTACAGAATCACATCAGATTGAGACTATTAATGGTAATAAGTACCTTTTTAGCAAAAGAAGTCATATCCCTTTGAAATATATATTATATATATTTTAAAACATATGTATGTGTGTGTGTGTATATATATATATGACTGCTGAAGATGAAGGAGGATTAATTAAATAATGCTCAGCCAACTTACTTTCCAAGTCTCATAATTCAATTAAAATATAGTCTACTTATTTAGAAAATGAATTGTAAAATAAGCATCTTAAGAAATAAGCTTATTAGGTCAGCAACATTTGAGAAAACAGGAAAATTATTGCCTTCTAGAAACAAATAGTTTAAATCCCTTTAAACAATGATGCAGATTATACCTGAGAAATGAACTAATTCTTCTCTCAGTCTTTTAAAGAGAAATGCCACCCATTTATTACACTTCAGAAACATTTTTATAATCTATTTTTATTTCTTAAGACAGTATGTATTATTAGATATTGGCCAATAAGGCAAACTTGTCATTTGAGTTATTCATTAAAATGTATTTATAAATTGAAACAATTAACAAACGCTCAAAAAAATGAGAGTGATATATCTAGGAAAGGGATTTTTAAAAAAATAACACCTCTCTTTTTGCTAAAACCTACACTCACATTGAACAGAAAGGGATATTGCAAATATGTGAATTCAGCTTCACCACTTTCCACAATAAATATCGATAAAATTCAAAATTCTCTTTATGGAATCAGTGACATTTCCTTAAGAAATTTCTCTTGATCATTGCTCTAAGCCAGACATTTGCAATGAGAACACCTTGTGTGAATAGTTCCATGTATGCCATCATTGAAAAGAAAGAATAGAATAAAAACTTAAGGGAAATCAGAGTTGGAAAGTGTAGCTAATGCAGCCTCCTGTAAGAAGATTCTCAGATTTCCTTCTCAAAATGGCCATTCTGTCTCTATCTGAACACCTCCGGGGAAAATTTAATACCTTAGTGGACAGCTGAATTCATCATTAGAAAATTCTAGCTTATAAATTAAAATTTGAACTAAATCCTTCCTATCTCCTATAACTTGTAGTCTTTAAGCCAAATCTTACCTCTGGAGAAAACATTTAATAAATTAACTTCCATTGCATATAACAGTTTTTCAAATACTTGAAAATAATACTTTTCTTCAGGTTTCTAGGACCCTAATTTTATTGCCAATCCTTTTATGCAGTCTGTCAGTTTACATACATATTCATTCTCTCTCTCCCTCTTTCTCTCAGAAGAATAAGGAATACTTTACACATGGTCTGACCAATGATCCATAAAAAATAGAGAGTATTTAAATTTACTACCAATTGATTTGATTTTTGGTATTTCATTCTCAAACTCAAGAGACTTATACACTTGCAGTCAAACAGGATTAAAACAAATGATTATAAAATTCCACTCACTGCATCAGTACTTCTTTAAAGGTTCAGAGATACATGAAAACATCAGATAAGTTCTTCGAACAGTCTCATCTTAGCTCATCTTAAGCTAATTTTACATGGTGGTGGTTCCTAAACATTGCTGTCTTCCTGGCCTGAGGCTGACAGCAAAGTAGTTATAGGTAGGAACAGAGGAGACCGAAGAGAAACAGAAAGATCAATACTTGAGAAAAGAGAAGTGACTTTCCTGTCCCTCTCTGTCCCAGGCCAGTGGGAGCAGCAAGAGTCTGACTGCATTTTTTTTTTCAATTAACTTATTTTGGTCCAGCTACCTAAAAAGGCCTTTCTTTTTTATTTTTGAAAGAGCATTTGGTGGTTGAAGAATTGAATTGGAGCTAATGGAAGGAAAGTTTGTGACCCTGAATGATGTTAATATAACCCATAAGGAATTTGCTGTAGCAATGATGGTGGCAGTTTTAAACTAAAACAGAAAAAAAAAAGTATATTTTGGCTGGGATGAAGATGTGCTCAGAGTGAAGCATATGTAGGGGAGAGATCATACATAAAATAATTTCTCTACTTTTTCAAGGTGTAAAAGAGGTAACTTCAATATTACAAAAATACAAATACCATGGTGCCTAACCCAACTAGTTTTTACTTCCTTACACATTTCAAAAGGAATCCCAGAGTCCCACTGAATAAACATTTTGCCTAATAAGGACTGAAAGTGTTTCACCGAACGTTCAGGAAAGCAGCATCTTGGGAGTGTATTCTTTAGTTTTGCATGTTTCCTACTGATATTATATAAAGCTTAAACCTCCTAATTATTACCCATTACAAATTAATAACATTAGAAAATCTGGCTAGTGTACTCCTGTATGAAAATAAGATATTGATTCCTTCTTTGTATTGTGTTATCACATTTTGCAATTGTGATCTCTTAAAAGAGTCTATTACTTATATTGAACAGCTTCTGCAGGTAAGAGTTTTATTCTGAGTTTTCAGAGCTCAAAAGAAAGTAATTGATCTGTCCCTCAACTCAAACCTATTTTTTACAACTCAAATCAGATGAATACAGGTGAACACATATCTATCTTGGAAACTTATGGTATCTACTAGTTCAACAGCAATTATACAAAATATGCTTATGTAATGAATACTTAGAAAGCTTAGAAGTAGAATTTTGTGTATCCACTGCTACAGAGGGAGACCATAGTCTTTATTTCTCCAGAACTTAGTGCACATTTAAACACAGTTAGCTGCTTAATAAATGTCAGATAAGTAACAAATGAAGACAAAATAATTATAGTTAGAAAGAACATGTAATGGTTTAAAGATCATTCTTTCATAGAATCATAGATTTTTAGAAGAGCCTTTCAGATAAGTGGATTGGGGAATCCAATCTACTGATCTTAGTAAGTTCATACAATTTAGTATCTTGTCAAAAAGAATCAAATGGATATTATAGATGGAGTTAGAACCCAGGTCTATGAACTCCAAGCCTAGTGTTCTCTCCTAATTTATAAAGAAATATATAAAGTTGACCCTAAGAGGAAAAAATGAAAGTTGTTGAATTTTATTTGTAGTGCTTTTCCAGTCTCCCATAGAGGACCCCTGTTTGTAAGATATCCTCTGCAGACCAGACATTGGCTTCACAGAACTTCCCATCATGGTGACACCTCAAGGCCGGTCCTCTATGTCTAACCTGCCAAACATGGGGTATACCCTTATCACAACATACTTATTGCATTGACTGTTCAACAATACTAAAGAGGAAATAGTCTGATAAATTAATCTGGGTAACAATGGAATCAGTAGTTAAATTACTTTAATACAATGGTCAATTCTTTAACCCAAAGGAATAAACTAACAATGGAGCATTTCCAGGTGCTAGGGTAGTGTAGGGGGATGAAAAGGTATGTATGCCTTATATAATCTCATAGAGGTATTCAATATAAATGTAAGCAATGAATATATGCATATATATGTGTGTATGTGTGTAATATGTAAATAGAGAGTATTGAGCTGCTTGAAAAATCTAGTTTATCTTTTTTTAAAAGATTGTATTTATTTATTTTAGAGAGAGGAAGGGAGGGAGAGAAACATCAATGCGTGGTTGCCTCTCACACGCAACCTCATCTGGGGACCTGGCCTGCAACCCAGGCATGTACCCTAACTAAGAATCGAACCAGCAACACTTTGGTTTGCAGGTCAGTGCTCAATCCACTGAGCCACACCAGCCAGGGCTAGTTTCTCATTCTACCAGTACAGGAATCTTTTAAAAGCTCTCTGAGCATCATTTTCCACATGTGTGAAAAGAGATGATAATAGATGTTAATGCCCTCCAGCTAAAGGCCACCAGGAATACAACTGTACTTTTTAAAGTTTAGTTTCTTACCCAGTGCTGAAAGGCCAATGCAGAGCAGGGTGAACTATAGAGTATCTCAGTAAGAGGGTTTTAGAGAACAGGGGCTTGCCCTAGATTGGGTGTTGTGTGGAAGTGAGAACAACTCTATGATTCTGCAGGTTAACAAACCTTACCTAGTAGGAGCAGACTAGAGTGAAGCTAATAGCCGTACTTAGTAAAAACAAAAACAAACAAACAAAAAACAGTAGTCACTTAGTTAGAAGAGGGGATGTGTTTGGTGTTCGTGGTTTGCACGGTGACCTTGTTTTCATTTGTGCTTAGACAAAAAATATAAAGTGGCCACCTCAACCCTGTCATAGAGTAACTGTGTGTGAGGAGGCTGTCCTGTGAGTGTGCTCATGTCCAACAGGAGAACAACATGCCCAGCTCTGAGGGCCAGGCCAGCTTCCAATAACACTGAACTTGTGTCAGCCAAGTGCCTGCATGTCAGCGCCTACTTAAGAAAAATGAAAAAGAAAGAATCTAGTGTTTAAACTTTCCTTTGTTTTATCTTTTTTGTTTGTTTTTTGAAGAGGACATGAAGAAATCTATGTTACTAAAAATAGTAGGAACAAAATGGTCTTTCCTCTTGGCATCCCTCCTGCTTTCTTCTTTTTTTTTTCCTTATATAGTAAAAAGTTTTCACTTTTTTTTTAATACAATTAATTTGTTCCCCTAATTCATATAGATAGCTGTGGACTTTGAAATGCTTTGGAAATCTTAAGAAAGTTAATATCTAGATAATTCTTGTGAAATGTAGTAGCTTTGATATACAATTGCGAGAGTGCATTCCAGATTTTGTCTTCTTTTAATATGCAAATATTTTCAAACTTGTTCTGAATGTTTGTATTTACAATTAATGGGCCAATTGAATATGGTGGGGGTGGTATGGGTGGAGGAGAGGAACTGTTGCTTTTGTTTGTTTTTTGATCCAAGCTCCCTGACAGAGAAGTCACTTCTTAGAAAGGGGCAGTTTTCTTGAAAGAGGGCTGCCTGCCCATATTCCCTCATGGCCTCCCATGGATGTGGGAGATGACACAGGGGAACAATTTTTAACATAATTCCTGTTGAGTTTGATTTTTTTTCAGCTGTTTTAGACTTAAATAGGCATGCTGATTTCAAAACTGCAGTTAGTTTTCTTCTATCACATCAAGTGTTTTCTGTACAGTTTATTTTAATGTGACCACTCTAGGCTGGATCGAGCCTGGATCCAGGGAAGCACTAGTGCTCTCCTATTGGCTGAGAGCAAACCTCTCTCCAGTGGGGAGGGGTGGGGGCTGACCTTGGAGACAAGTGACAGGTTCATACTTGTCTATGCTATTCAGTTACACATGAGACAGTGTGGTGAGAGGTTGTGTGCCGCTCTATATAGGGAGTCATATTCCGAAGTGTAGTCCGAGTTCTTGTCTGCATACAAGGAGTTAGCAGAATTTATTTTTTTATTTACATACATAATTATTTCCTTTTCTTCAGATCATGTCTACCTCTGCTATTTCTCATCGTAAGTGCCTAAACAACCCTGATTCATTTTGTTATAGCTGTGGCAGTTTCACCATTCCTAACCAAAGGCCAAACATCAGTGCCTTTGTCAGACAAGCCTATTTTGCATATTTTAAAGTAAAACTTGGTGATGGAGATAAGTCTTGGGCCCCTCACAAGGTGTGCAAGCAGTGTGTCAAGAGTTTATGGATATGGATGAAGGGAATACATGGTAAATTGCCATTTGGTACACCTATGGTTAGGCAAGAGCCCAGAGATCATTCAAGTGACTGTTACTTTTGTATAGTAAAAACATCAAGATATAACAAGAAAAATAAATGTAAAATAGAGTATCCTGGTCTACCATCAGCTATACGCCCAGTGCCTCATTCAGCTGAAATCCCAGTGCCTGTTTTCATTGAACTACCCTCTTCTGAAAAACAGGAGTATGGTGAAGAACTAAGTGACAACAACAATGAAGATTTTGAAATTGAAGATGACTCAGTTCATAAGGGATTTGATCAGCATGAGTTGAATGATTTGGCATGAGATATGGGACTATCCAAAAAGGCATCAGGACTCCTAGCATCAAGACTACATGAGAAAAACTTGCTTGATAAAGGAGCGAAGGTATCCTACTTTCGATCAAGAGTAAGTGCATTTCTGCAGTACTTTCAAAGTGACAGCGGCTTTGTGTATTGCCATAACATACATGGCTTAATGGAGGAATTGGGAATTCCAATCTATAACTCAGCTGAATGGTGACTCTTCATCGATAGCTCAAAGCAGAGCTTGAAGTGTGTCCTCCTCCACAATGGCAATTTATTTGGTGCAGTCCCAATTGGCCATTCAGTTTGTTTTCATGACGAATATGAAGACATAAAGAGAATCATTAATCTGCCGCAATATCAGAAGCACAATTGGATCATTGTGTTGACCTTCAAATGGTTTGCTTCCTTCTTGGTCAGCAATGCAGATACACCAAGTATCCCTGTGTTCTGTGTATGTGGGACAGCAGAGCTCATGAGAAGCATTGAGTAGAGTTGAACTGGCCTCCGAGATATGACCTCAAACCTGGTGTTCCAAACATTCTACATGAGCCACTTGTTGACAGAAAGAACATTATATTCCCACCTCTGCACATAAAACTGGGTCTCATGAAGCAACTTGTTCAAGCTTTGCCAACTGAAGGAGACTATTTCAAGTATCTCATTTTGGCATTTCCTAGCCTGTCAGTTGAAAAGATAAAATACCTTAATATGCATGTTTTGTAGCAGAACTTTACTACTTGTACATAATTTGACTTACAGTAACAATATATAGCCTTTATATGAATAAAATAACTAAATAAACTGTATATTCAGGTTCTTTATTTTCCTTTGTATGTACATTGTGTATGATTTTGGGGACAAAGTAAGGATATCTTGTACCTTAAAAAGTTGATG